>NC_059284.1:5580249-5590249 GCF_017591435.1 Portunus trituberculatus
TATATTTTCAAACGTAAGAACCGTATTTACCTGAACTACAGATGCTGGTAGTTTATTCCAAAAGTCATCTATACTTATGTTGAAAATAAAAGTTTCTCGCCAAATCATGTGTTCAATAAATCCGCAAACGTTTACTGATGAAGCTAGAGTGACAGTGTACCCAAAGATATATGTTAGTCTGTGTATAAAAGTGACTAAACAACCATAAGACTAGAAGTGTTGATAAAAGGAAAGCACCAAATTACATTACCATAACTAGGGATGACACAAGGATCAGTCTTAGGACCTGTTCCATTCCTTGTTTCAGTAAACTACATAAATGAGGGTGTTATAGCCACAAAATCAAAGTTTGCTGAGGAAACCTGAATAGCGAGTTCCGTAGTCTCAAATAAAGAAATAACAGAAATGTAAAATAATGTAGCTCAGAGGGGAAGCAAACCTGACTAATGAACTTTAATGTAAATACATGAAAAAATGCTTCACACAGGGTAACAGAACGAAATAACAAAGTATATTTCAGAAAAAAAAAAGTTTAACATGAGAGGTTAGACAGCGAAATTGATTTCGGATAAATAATAACAGGTAGCCTAAATCCTAGCAAACAGTGTTCAGAAGATGTAAATAAAATAAATGAAATAATGGGGTTAATAGCAAGTTGTGACTCTATTAGCGGAAAATTACAAATTCATTTTGAGCGAGTTTAGGGTAGAATAACAAATTTCAGACCAAGCCTAAGATACAAACTATACGAAAAACGTCTTGGTACAGTGGTACAGTGGAACCATGCGTACTTTGGGGTCCGAGGGGTCTCCAAGCACACGGGTTCGAATCCTGTCTACAATCCAAGTGTAGGTTGGGCTTTCTCACTCGGGGCAAGGGTTTCCTAGCGGGTGGGTTTTGAGATAGAGGTACCCAAAAAAGAATCTCCTTTAGCCCATAAGTTCCCGTGAAAAGCCCACAAGATATATATATATATATAAAAAAAGTATTTAGTATAGTCCCATTAACTCAAAGGAGACTAAGAGACGACTAAATTGAAGTGTTTTAAATCATGAAAAGCGTTGACTGCAGGAAAGATTTCATGACACTTTTCACATTACACGCGAAAAAAAAGTAAAATATTTCAACACTAATGATTTTTTCTTGTAACGTGCTTTTCATCTAGGTATAGGGTTTCCGCGGGACCTGACAGATTGCACCAGGGTGAAGACCTTCTTAATGGAGTGTTCATTATCTATAATTTTTTTTTTTTGCCTCCAATCCCCGGCTAACAAACATATGTTTACTAGATATAAACTTACTTGCCTCCTAGAAATGGGTACTCCATTTTATGCATTTTCATTCTTTCCTACATTTTTTTTCCTTATCTAATCCTGCAAGGTATCTATCAATTTCCGACCTATTTTTAAAAGGTTTATGCAGAATGGAGAGGAGGGTGTTAAGAGAGTTTTCTGCTTTATTATTCTTTTCTTCTATCACCTTGGTAGTAGTTGGTCATGTTGCATCGTGAGGACTATAAAGTCTGTTTGGGCCTGCGTTTCTATTAATTCTGTATAATTCTCTAAAATCTTAAACCTTTTTTCTTTTCTCATTCATTGTAACAGGGCCAAGAAAAGATAGTTTATCTTCATATATATATATATATATATATATATATATATATATATATATATATATATATATATATATATATATATATATATATATATATATATATATATATATATATATATATATATACCTCTAGAGAGAGAGAGAGAGAGAGAGAGAGAGAGAGAGAGCATATAATAAGAAATAAAATATATGTATGTATATGATAACAAAACTACAACTTTACAATTTCAAGAAGTCCCTCCTTCTAGAATCTAGACGATGCTTTAACGAAAACGAAAAAGGGTAGTGGGATGACTTCCTCGCTTGCCCTGAGATCCATCCTAGTTCCATGACTTTGTGTACAGGGCACGTCCCAGAGGTCCTTAGGACAGACCCAAAGAGCGTAAAAATACAAGCCTGGAAGGTCAAAGTTTCCTTGCGTGTGATAGAGAAAGAACCTGTATCACCATTTCTTTTCTTCGTTTACTTTTTTCTTCGATTCTCTGGGAGGCTGCGAGATGGGTTGTCCTCTTTCAACGCGACGCTCAAGAGTTTGGAAGCATTTTAGGACGATTGTCGCGCGAAAGGGATGGAGATTAAAGACCTAACGCGTCTCATTGGAGGAAGCGGGAGAGGAGTTAGAGTGGGAGGAGGAGGAAGAGGAGGAGGATGAGGAGAGGAGGAGGAGAAGAGGAAGGAGACTGTGATGGCGGCGGTACATTTCCGTTGCGTTTCTGCAAGATGGGGTTGAAAGTGTTCACCACGAAAAAAAAAAAAAAAAAATACACGCAAAAGTTTTTAACAGAATCTATCTTAGATCATAAACTGAGAATTTGCTTAACAAGTCAGTGTGAAAATATAAAGTATAACTCCCAACAAATACAAATGTTAAGAAAAAAAAGATGTGTTCGTTGAGTGGAAATCACCTCCACTTATACCTACCTACACACACACACACACACACACACACACACACACACACACACACACACACAGAAAAATAGACACTTATGCAGTAACTTGTGCTCCATGAATATAGGAAGTAAAGGGAGACGGGAAGTGATGGGAAGTAAAAGAGGAGAGGAAAGGAGGGGGAGGAGGAGGAGAAGTGAGAAGAACCCAAGATAACCGAGAACCAGCGACATATTTCCCCCACAAATCCCCATCTCCCCAACCTGCTAAGTGGTATTGACTATCTTCCGCGGAAAAGTCTCATCCCACCTCGTTATCCAGGCCATTGAGTGCACTGGAAGGGGCGTTGAACGTGGAGGAGGCGTGCAAGGGAGTGAGGCCGGGAATGGAGGGGAAAGAGGTACTAGCTAAGTGGGTTTCGTCCTTCGAGGATGTACACGAGTTTAGATAAATTGAACCTTTAGAATATATATATTTTTTCCCCTCGCGTGCTCATTCAAGTGATTATGATAATGCGGAGAGGAAAGTCCTCTTGTAACAGCAGCCGTGTGGTAGTTTGGAGTTAAGGAGAGTATTTTTTTTTGTGTTCAACATCGAATAGTTTTGTATACTGAAAAGGAAGTGGTTTGCATATTAAAATTTCCCTCTTACTTTGTAGTAATGAAGCTAGCAGTGGTGGAAGTAAAAGTGGTTTTAATAGTATTATTATTATTATTATCATTATTATCATTATTATTATTGTTAGGTAGTAGTAATAGTAATAGTAGTGGTGGTCGTGGTGGTAGTGGTAGTGGTGGTGGTGGTGGTGGTGGTGGTGGTGGTGGTGGTGGTGGTGGTGGTGGTGGTGGTGGTGGCGGCAGCAGCGGCAGCGGCAGCGGCAGCAGCAGCGGTGGTGGCGGCAGTGGTGGTGGTGGTGGTGGTGGTGGTGGTGGTGGTGGTGGTGGTGGTGGTGGTGGTGGTGGTGGTAGTGGTGGTAGCAGTGGTAGCAGTGCTACTAGGTAGTAGTGCTAGTAGTGGCAGCAGTAATAATAATGGTGGTGGTGGTGGTGGTGGTGGAAAGGAGGCTATGATGATAGTAGAGGTAGTGATGGTAGAAATGGAGATGGTGATGATGGAACAAACGCATCTTAGCAAATTGTTTTTAATGTATGGTACAATATATATATATATATATATATATATATATATATATATATATATATATATATATATATATATATATATATATATATATATATATATATATATATATATATATAACAGTAGATGAAACCAACAACAAAATCGGTAGCATCGGGAGTAGGAGTAGCAACAACAGTCGCAGCCACAACCACACCACCATCACCACATCACCACCCCATCACCACCACCACTTCCACCAGTATTTAAAGCATTGCCGCTGTAGTAGCCGTTGTCAAAGGAACAGCCAGACGGATATGACAGATGAATAAGCAGATACGTTGACACAAATGCAGATAAACAAACAGTTGGAGATTGAAAACAAAGAACACTAATCCCGTGACCCACACTGCACCTGTAATGCTCATATCAGACAAATGAGCATCACGCACCGGCACAGAATCTCATGAATATACACGAAGAGCAAACATAATTTAGTTACAGAGTTTAGAATGATTCCTGAATTACATGCATTAGATGAGAAGTTGAGTGGAGGTAGACTTATTACTACATTTCATTTGTGTTCATTTACTTTACAACGCAATCCTACGAACGTGTATCTCATTTCCCACGCTCCTCATTCCTAATCATCCCTGATCACTCTTCCTCCCCTTCCTCCGTCACATACAAACAATGCCTCCCCCCACACAATCCACCAAACCCCTTATAAAAAATGTTATAGACGCAACGGAACCACCACACAAAGAAATAAGTATTCAAACAATAATAAAAGGGGAAAAATCATATAAATCGGCCAGGCAGTAAATGTCGAACGAGTATCACTAGCTAGGGATATATGGAGTCATTCCCATTCACAGGTAAAATTTCTCTTTTAGTTGATTTACTTTTATAGAGGCGAATGATTGGCACTTCAGATCCGAGCATGCTCTCGCCCTAATCACTGCACAGGTAAATAAAACCAGTACAGGTATAAATATAGATAATACACACACACAAACGCGCGCTCACGTACACACACACACACACACACACACACACACACACACACACACACACACACACACACACACACACAGGTTAAAGAGAGAGAGAGAGAGAGAGAGAGAGAGAGAGAGAGAGAGAGAGAGAGAGAGAGAGAGAGAGAGAGAGAGAGAGAGAGAGAGAGAGAGAGAGAGAGAGAGAGAGAGAGAGAGAGAGAGAGAGAGAGAGAGAGAGAGAGAGAGAGAGAGAGAGAGAGTAATGAAACAACCTTCAAAATGACAGCACAGTCGCGCAACAAGAAATATGGCGATCACAAAGCCACACATATGAGAGAAAACTCTGATAAAAAAAAAAGTCAACTAAAACCAACAAGGGCATAAACAATAGCTACAGTTACTAGTACACCATTAATCACGAGAGAGAGAGAGAGAGAGAGAGAGAGAGAGAGAGAGAGAGAGAGAGAGAGAGAGAGAGAGAGAGAGAGAGAGAGAGAGAGAGAGAGAGAGAGAGAGAGAGAGAGAGAGAGAGAGAGAGAGAGAGAGAGAGAGAGAGAGAGAGAGAGAGAGAGAGAGAGAGAGAGAGAATCACAACATCCGGCCTTAACACCGCTTCTCGCTAGACCATCCATCACCTTAAACACAGACCAGGGAGAGTGAATGTATAATCAAGGCAGAGCTGAGAGCTTGACTTCTTCAGACACACACACACACACACACGTCTAAATATATAATGAAGGCTGAAAGGCTATTACTACTGCAAGCGTTCCTCTCGTCTTGGGGTTCTTTGAGGGAAAAATAATGACTTAAAATATGTAAAAAATAGCCAACCAGTTTGGTAACGTTTCGCACAGAGGAATGGTCATTTGTGGTGTTACTGCACAATACATCACTGGTGGGAAGTGGCTTCAGGATTGTTAAGAAACATTACACACTATTTATAACCAGAGAAATGAGGAGTGGGACAGATTTTTTTTTAAACAAATTGGATTTCCAAAATATTTCAATTTTCCACTGAAGAAAAATACCGAAAAGTTCAATGGAATGAGATGCCGTATATCAAAAGTTATAATAAACTCAAAGTGAAATTCTCGAAAAAAACAAGACATGCTACGGTGATTCAATTGGAGAAGTTATAGAGACATTATTAAACGTTTCTCTTTTGTTTTATAAACCAACTTGTAGTTTTCCTTGCTTAATTCAAATGTACATTGATTTTCTTTAAAATAAATGAGGATGAGAATCACTAGATATTATTTGGGTGGGCAAGGCTAAGGTTCATTACGATCTGTCAGTTTTCTGGTCCAAATATCGAATACAAAATATTACAGAATCGAAATACGCAACACATGCCATGGCAAAATAAAGAGTACATTACGCAGGCAGCTTACGGATCTAACGTATTCTCTCTCTCTTCCTTCCTGCCAAATGGATCGGCCGAGGGTCAGGAGGAAGGGAGGAGAGGATCCGGAAGCACGCCAAAGTACTTCCTGTCCAAGCTTCGGTGTTTCCGAGGAACGATCTTCGAATCAAAGCCACGCAAACCTTAAAGTCTCGAGCCACGGGTTCCATCAAGACCAAGAAAAAATACGAATAGAAAAATAGTAGTTTTACGATGTGCTCTCTCTCTCTCTCTCTCTCTCTCTCTCTCTCTCTCTCTCTCTCTCTCTCTCTCTCTCTCTCTCTCTCTCTCTCTCTCTCTCTCTCTCTCGTTATTTGATCACCACAATATTAGCCTCCAAAAATAATCAAAATAATAAACTCCACGGCGAGTAATAAGAAACTAAGATTAAATGCAAATGTAATCAGAACGTAACAAAAAACAAAGTTATGGAAAGTATAAACAAAATATCCCCAGTATAATCAACACAAATAAAAGAAAAATAGCATTAATAAATTAATAACCGAACTGGATACGTGTTCATAAAAAAATAAATAAAAAAATTGTAAAAAAATAAACCAATACCACGTAACTCCAAGTAAATGAAATACGGAAATGTTATCAAACACGAAAAGAAAACAGTAACATAATGCATAATTTGATCCTCTTCTATCATTCACATAACTATTAACTGTTAACATACATATATACAACAAATAATACAAAAAGAAAATAACCTGCATATTTCATTACCTACACACCTAAAAACAATGAAAGAAAAGCACACGAAGAAAAAATATGAAAAAAAAAAAAAACTGAAATCACAAGCATCTTCCCTTCCCTTCTTTCTCTCCTACCAACAAAATCACTCGTAATTAAAACAAAGGAAGGTCTTGTGCCTAGTGTTGCCTGAAACCCACAATCCTTCAAACTTAGCAGAATGGTGAGGCGAGACTTGGCAAGGACAACAAATTAGTAAAGTTCTAATGGGGGATATGAAGGCCGGCCGAGATGACGACGAGATGAGGCAGCAGGAGAGAAGGTGAGGAAAGAGACTGTGAAAGAGAGATGGTAGATGTAGGGTGTGAGAGAAAAATAAATAAATAGGGGTATGGAAGTTTAGTGAGAGGCCAACAAAAGGGTGAGGTAAGAGGATATTGGAGATGTAAAAGTGGAAAAGGGAGAGTATAAGATGAGATAAATAAGAATAAAGGAACGCCAGATGTATGATGCCTTAACCCTTTCAGTACCATGACACGTTTTCATATTCATTATGCTTACTATCTGGTGATCTTATACAGCTTCAGAAACTCATTTGGGGGATTGAAATAGTTAAGATTATACCCATTAACCTTTTGACCTCCACAGACCCTTCCTAATGTCAATAAAATGATCTAATCCCATGGTAAAAAAATGTGTCCCAATACTGAAGGGGTTAAGGTGACAAGAGAGGGACCGTATAGGGTGAGATAAGGAATTGAGAGGGGAATAATGTTTAAGGATGAACGCTGAAGTGGAATGAGGCAGTGAAGAGTGTGAAAGGAATGAAAAAAAGAGACAGTAATGAAAATAAGAAAGTAAGGAGCAAAGTGAAGTTCCAAGAAGTCATTAACTCTTCACGTGGTAATCCCTGAAATAACATTAGAAAATAAATCATTGAATAAATAATAAGCAAATAAATAACGATAAGGAATAATGTAGAAGATGAAAGAAGCACAGGAGATGATGCCTAAGAGATATATCGTAAAAGTGAAAAAAAATAATAATGTAGGATGATAAAAGTATAAATTAGGATGTATAAAAAAAAAAGAAAATGTGGTAAGGAAGGAGAATAGATAGGAGGGACGGTGGGAAGTGGGATGAAAGGAGAATAAGAGAAAATGTCGTATAGAAATATAATGCTATAAATAAAGGATTCAGAAGAAAGCGAAAAAAAAAATGGAAATTGGAAAAAAAATGAAAATATTGATAGAGAGAGAGAGAGAGAGAGAGAGAGAGAGAGAGAGAGAGAGAGAGAGAGAGAGAGAGAGAGAAACCTTTGTCAAAAACAGTATAATAATCTACCCCTAAAAAAGCTCGGCGCTAACAGAAAACGGGATATCAGGGGACACTATTGAATTGTTGATCTCTCCCTTAATTAGGAATTCCAGGAGAAAGGAGCAAATGGTGTGCCTTCGTTATAAGTTTCTTCTCGTGTTTTCTTTATAAGGAGGCCATTATTTTTTCATCTTGGTGTCGATTCCAAGACCGACTTGGTGTGTGTGTGTGTGTGTGTGTGTGTGTGTGTGTGTGTGTGTGTGTGTGTGTGTGTGTGTGTGTGTGTGTGTGTGTGTGTGTGTGTGTGTGATTGTTTGTTGATCTCTCTCTCTCTCTCTCTCTCTCTCTCTCTGTGTTTGTCGTGTGTCTTCCTTCCCTCCCTTCCTCCCACACTCTCCCACTCCCTCTCCACTCTCTCTCTCTCTCTCTCTCTCTCTCTCTCTCTCTCTCTCTCTCTCTCTCTCTCTCACACACACACACACACACACACACACACACAGTCATCATCAGTGCAAACAGATTATTTCCACTCTCATTTCGTCTCCCTTTTATTTAATTGGTAGACAGCAAGGCTCAGACTGCATCACTAATACTCAGGTGCACCTCGTGAGAACACCACCACCTGGCCACACCTGCAATCACGAAACATCCCGAACCTTTCCTCTTTCAAACCTTTAGCAAATGCAAACAAAAATTCCCCCTCTGGAAGTGCTTCTAACTTTTATTTCCCCTCATCCCTCAAAAAAAAAAAAAAACACATTAAAAAATCTACTTTTTTTTCGTCAAGAAGTTGAGACACGAGTTGTTCAGTCTTTCAATCCTATAATGGGTGAAGGAGAGGAGAGAGAGCAACGGGAGGCATGAGGGGAGAGGTGGTGATATCAAGATTTCCCCTCATCACAACTTCTCCCCCTCGATAAAAGTAATGGAAAGGGGAATAAAAAATGTTCTCTAATATTGCCAGGGAAAAGAGGGAAGGAAAGGAAAGGAGAGGAGAGGAGAGGAGAGGACAGCAGTGGAGGAGGGTGGGGAAAGGTAACAAGGAGGAGGAGGAGGAGGAGTAGGAGGAGGAAGAGGAGGAGGAGGAGGAGGAGGAGGTAAGTAAAGACGTGTCAGCGCCATATTGAAAGATTTTATTCACCACATTTTCAAGGCTGTGTGCGTGTGCGTGTGCGTGCCTGCATGCGCGCGTGTGTGTGTGTGTGTGTGTGTGTGTGTGTGTGTGTGTGTGTGTGTGTGTGTAAGTGCGCATGTGTTCACGTGCAACAAACCTTGTCTGTAATTTTCCTCTGACACACTGCATTATTAAAAAGCAAGTAGAGGATATCACTACAAAGCGAAACCTAGAAAATACAACAACAAACACACCATTGAATTGTTTTTCCTTCTATTTTCATCATTATCGTAACAAACAAAGAAATAATACAGCAGGCGAATAGAAAAAAACCTAAATACATGACACAACAAACTGGAAGTATGTATCATTCCAAAAAGCACAACTCTAAACATGCATCTTCTCCACACATTAAGTCTAGTTTTTCAAAAAGAGCGATAGAGAACCTACATCCATTCATTCCCCGCTCCCCTATTCACCATTCATCACACGAGCGGTGTGAGGAAGGGTCAGAGAGAAGGGAAGGAGGCACGTGCAGGGAGGGGAAAAAGGAGATGTGGGAAAGGAGAGGAGAGGTGGTAGGGAAGCTGAAAGAATGGAAAGGAGGGCAAGAGGGGAAGAGAAAGACAAGAAAAGGATGAAAGAATGGTAAGAAGATCAGGAGGGGGAAGAAGAAGGAAAGAAGTGGTATATAAAATAAAAAAAAGGAAAAATAAGAAGAGATAGGATGCAACAATGGACAGAAGAGCAATAGAAGGGAAGAAGGAATAAGTAGGATGAAGATAACTGTAGACTAATAAAAATAAAAAAAGAAATTGAACGAAAACAAACAGAAAACAATCACCA
>NC_059284.1:5592749-5597749 GCF_017591435.1 Portunus trituberculatus
CGTGGGGAGGGTGGTGGGGATCAACACATCAGGACCGCCTCGCTGGGTAACGAGAGGCACAAACATGGTGTGTGCTCAAGACCAGACTCGGGGAAACGCATGGGTGAGTGCGCGCCCTTGCGGAACACCAGGGTTATCCAGCGCGCAGGTGAGCTTTTCGACACTACAAGGCAAGAAGGCAACGAACGGTACTACTCCTCCCATGGGAAGGAATGCAGCCCTCAGCAGAAATCGTTATAGTAACACACGAAAATATGAACAACAGATGCTTTTTACGCTGGCTTCGGAAACATAGAGGAAAACTCAGAGATATTCATAATTTTACATTAAAAAAGGAATACTGATAATAACACCATGTAGATAAATAACAAGCAATATTAAAAAAAATCACAAACAATAAGATAAAAAAAAGAAACATTACATGTACTAATTCAGGGTATGATGTTATTTGTAGTAAAATTTTACATATCTCTAGGAAAATTGTAAACATATTTCAATATATACAGTTAAAGCACCACTAACAGAAGGAAATCCTACGTTCTTCACACATATGATATAGGTGTAGATTTGGACCTGAACTATGGGCAGGATATGTTGATGTACGCAAGTCTACCGCCTAGTTCTTGTTGTTCAATAGTTAATAATACAATACCAAGTGAAGGACAGAGTATGATGTGTTCCTGAAGTCAAGTAAGAAGCATGAAGCGTTAGGAGTACAAGAAGACCAGGAAATTTTATTATTAGTGTTTTGTTATAAATGTTCTGTATGGAAATAACGCAAAAATAATAGACACTACTCATTTCGCCTGCATCACCATTTCCAAAGAGGAAAGACCGAACACATAACAATGAAAGGCAAAAGAGAAACTGAAACCTGAAGAAAACACAAACCAGGGGTACTAAAACAGGTAAAAAGAAACAAAGTAAAAGAGTAAGAAAAAAAAAAAAACTGCATAAAATAACAATACAAGGATACTTTGGTGAAACTTACGCGTGATGATGTTGAAAGGAATGGCCAGTGTCAACAAAGCACAGAAGACACTCAATAAGCTACTTCCTCCTCGACATTATGTAAAAGGAAAACATGTTACCAGTGACATTCCTATTCCTACGAGCGACGCAAATACCAGGCAATAAGGAATTAATAAAATGTTAATTAAGTTTCTGGAAAAGCGTAAATGCCTCAAGGGAAATCCCACACTTGGTAATCTTATCGAAATTTCTCCATGCCAAGAGAACGAAGAAAACGAAGGAAGGTCAGGGGAGGATATTTACTTGCTACTATTCGTTTTCTTACGAACTGAATAAATGTTTTAGCTGATGAAAGGAATAAATATTGGCTGTGGTAACGCGGTTCTTCTGGGATTGAGACTAGCCTACTTTTGCACTTGGGAGAGATATATTTGCACGGAAGAGAGATAAGAGGGAGAGGAACGAGGTGAGGCGAGAGAGAGAATGTGTTGGGGGAGGGGATGAAAATGGATGAGTGCAAATGATTATATATATTTTGTCGAGATGATGAGATGAAAATGCATGCACATACATTTTACACACCAAGACTGGAATAACTTGAAAGTATCATAAATAATAATGAGATGAAAATAGAAACAATAGTTATATATATGTGCAATATCAATAGATGTCTTTTAAGGTATTCAACTAACTTTTACCCCTTCAATACTGGAACGCATTTTTACTTTGAGATTCGTGTACGATTAGACCATTTATTTGACATTAGGAAGGGTCTATGAAGGTGAGAAGATTAATGACCAGTCTTCACTATTCCAATACCGGCATAAGTTTCTGAAGCTGTAAAAAACACCAAATTATAAGCAGAATGAATATGGAAACGCGTCATGGTACTGAAGGACTTAAAATAATTATAACATATATTGGTTTATTTATACATATATTCGTTAAAGAGGGAAAATTATTATATTCAGATGAACTTTTGGAAGAGAATTGAATATATCAAAGAAAAAATCAATTGATAGTGGATAACTGATATATAATTCAATAAGATGACGAAGTGATGTACAAACATATAACACTAATAAATAAAAAAAAAATCGAACTGTACACCTGTCTTCTCACCTGTTTGTCTACATCTACCTGGATAAAACTGAAGGTGATAAGAAAACCTGGATCTTTATAACATCAATGCAGTTATCTGGTTGCATGAAAATAACCTTAACTTACTGATTTCAGACAACGAATATTTATTTATATGATAAAAAAAAAAATGGACAAATGAATATAATGATGTTTTATAAATCATGATCTACTCGATGAAAGGGATTAGCAATACATTTAACAGACTGAATTCTTCTAACGAAACATTATTTAACCAAACACCCGGATAAAAACGCTCTCGCTATTTCAGTACCATGCTAGTTATCCTTTACATTGCGAGTATGCCATTTACCTGCATCAATATTAAAACACATGCCATTACTGATGGTAGGATGTACAGCATATGAAAAAATAATTGTGTTATGAAGCAGATCAAAGAATGGACACTATCCCAGAAAAAAAAAACAGGGGTAAAGTCAAAGAGAGAGAGAGAGAGAGAGAGAGAGAGAGAGAGAGAGAGAGAGAGAGAGAGAGAGAGAGAGAGAGAGAGAGAGAGAGAGAGAGAGAGAGAGAGAGAGAGAGAGAGAGAGAGAGAGATTGGAAAAATAGATAAGAACAGGCAGAACTGAATAGAACATGAAATATAAAAGAAAAACGCATGAAACAATACAAAACAAATTGTCTGAAAAAAAAAATGAATCATGTAAAATTTCAGGTTCATCAAAAATATACTGCGACTTCACCGGCATAGAGAAAAAAATGAAAGTAACGGGAGGAAAGGTGAGGGATTTTTGCTGAGAAAAGGAAACCAGGAAAAAAAAAAGGTCGGGGAAAAGAGAGAGCAAAGCGGTCCTCTGTGTCACATCCAATCCTTAGCATGACGCCGTCGAACCAACCTCCGGGGAACACACACCCATAAACCATGCAAACTTTTTTTTTATTGTATTCTTTGAGAGCAGCGACTAAAGGGAATCCGTCGAAACAAAAGAGGGGAAAAGGGAAAAAAATAGCACTATACGGTTTTGAAATCCATTTTGCGTCAGAGGCCGCGGCATTTTTTTTTGTTTTTAGTGGCCGGTCAACCCTCACGTTTCCTCCCCAAAAAATATATAACAAAGTTAGTACAGTGAAAAGTGCGCAGTTTGTGAATTTATAGGTAACAAAGGGATGTAACAGAGAGATTAACGTATCTCCACGTACGTAATCTAACAGGAAAAAAAAAAAAATTTCTTAAAAAAAAGAAATTCCTAGAATTACACTTTCCTTAATACCCCAACAAAAAAAAAAAAATAAGATCATACTTTTTATCAAAACAAATTTCAAAACCAAAAAGTCACGGTACATGACAGGCCTCGCTTTAGAAATTAATCATAAACCAACTAATTCAACACAGACGTAAATGCTAAATAATGCCTTGCAATTGAAGGACCGACAAAGGATTAAATGATAACGTAAATATAGTGATTACATCTTTCCGAGGATTTGAAAACCAAAGAAGCAAAATTAATGTGTTGAGAAGGGCAGACACCAATTGTTCTCTAATATGCAACAGATTTACTTATCATACCATAAAAACTGAGACAAACACTCTTCTTTTTATCAGTTTCCTTCTTACCATCCTCCCTTTTCCTCTCATTTATCTCTTTCCTCCTCCTTCGCATCAGGTGAAACAGGTGAGTTTCATTAAGGTGAAGAGTTGCGTGGAGCTGCTCAAGTGTTTGGGATTAGGCAACAGCGTGTGTGGGAGAATGAGTGGGAGGAGGTGAAAGAGCTTAGAGTGGGTGTGAGTTGGATGCTGTGTGAAGAAAATAAGAGAGAAACAGTGCTAGAAGAAGACTGGGATGAAATGTGTGTGTGTGTGTGTGTGTGTGTGTGTGTGTGTGTGTGTGTGTGTGTGTGTGTGTGTGTGTGTGTGTGTGTGTGTGTGTGTGTCGGTGGGTGGGTGGGTGTATGTGTCTAAGGATTTTCGTTCAGTGTGGCTTACACCTGTATTTCAGGTAGAAGCACGTTCCAAGCTTAAAAAATCGACGTAAAAGACACATTTCAATGATCTTGTTTGGGATTGAAAAGGATGACGAGCTGTTATATGTTGAAATATCATTTATTCGTCTTTAACCAATTTACACCTCATCAGATTTTCATGAATTTGCTTGTATTTAAAGAACATTAATCAGATATTCATATATTCTTATAATTGTGAAATAATTTAAAGAAACATAATCCAACTAACTTTTCTGGTGATGTCTCTAATTCAAGCAGCTTCTGTGTATATCATGATTTAGATGAAATTTAAGACATGGCATATGGAAACAAAACAATTCAACAGAAAAAAAAATCAATAAAACTAGACATACAAAAAAAAAAAAGGTATGAAATCACAGTAACAATTCTACACTTCCGAATATTTCGAATCTGCATGGCTATCTCAACGTCCAATAAAATTTGCTTTCTACTTTTTCCTAAACCTGGGGAAGGTTGTATATTTTTCCTGTGTATATGTATTTCTTGATATTCTGTTCCAGTGTAATTGTGTGGGATGAAAACACTTATTTTACATTTTGTTTGTGTTTTTCAGTTAAAAAAATACATGAACTAATTAATATTCACTTTTACCAATGGTTTTATGAAATGCTTTAATTAATGAAGAAATTGAAAACAACATAATGTGTGAATGATAACTTTGAGTCAACATTATTGGTTTATGCACATACGTACAGAGTAAAAATTAAAAGTAAAGTAACGCGCTCTTGAAAATATTACGATATATAATGAATAATTGCGAATACCTTAAAATAAAGGAGAAACAAACACATTTCATCGTAACGAACATAAGAGCCACTTCGGCAAACAAAACAAGAAAGCCACACATCTAACACACTGCACTACGTCAACATATTGAATAGACCGGTTGTACAATTTCTGAAACT
>NC_059284.1:5600249-5605249 GCF_017591435.1 Portunus trituberculatus
TCTCTCTCTCTCTCTCTCTCTCTCTCTCTCTCTCTCTCTCTCTCTCATGGCTCTCCCAGTTGAAGAAAGCCATCAATCATGTCACGCAAAGCAATAAATAATAATTGGTTGATCAGGAAGTTAACTAGGAGACGCTGCTTAATGGAGAGGGAAGGCAAGTTATGCATGAAATGAGAGTGAAGGTAAAGAGAGTGAGAGTATGCAGAGAGTGATGGTATGTAAAGAGTGAGAGCAATGTAAAGAGTCTGTGTAAACTGGTAGGAGGAGGGAATGAGGGAACAGACGTGGAATCTCTTTCTCTCTCCCTCTGTTTCATTTCAGCTTGATACATTCACCGTAAGTGTGGTTTCTTCTCACTAAAAAAAAAAAATAAAATATATATAATTATGAAGGAAAAATATAGGACAAAAAATATTAGTAAAATGAAAAAAAATGAGAGAAAAGCATGATTTTTTTGTTTTTTTATAGAGGTAACAATCAGAATGATGAGAAGCAAAATTTCTACTGTTATATACAAAATTACAGATGAAAAAATAACAACGAAAGCCACCTCATTAGTTTCCATGGGATCTACTAAGTACGTACCGCCTCTTCCCGAGAGTTTTCCCCTTTTTTTTTATTCCACTCTTCGTATTTTCGTTAGCACAGGATGTTCAATATTTGCTTGATACATTAAACGTAAGATCACTCCACCATGCATCTCTAAGGATCAGTTAATTGCTCTCTCTCTCTCTCTCTCTCTCTCTCTCTCTCTCTCTCTCTCTCTCTCTCTCTCTCTCTCTCTCTCTCATTTGTAACACTCCGTCTTCCACTACGTATTTGCTTTGCTCCTTTTTATCACATGTTTTTCTTCCTCCCTTTCATTGCTTCCTTTTATTATCTTTTATTAATTCACCTCACTCCCGTCATTTCCTTTGTCCCCTTGGTGTGCAATCAGAATGCGTGGTTTCCCTCGTTCTTTTCCTCCTAAGCCAATCACAACTCATTATTTTTTTTTCCAACCTTTCCTAACCAATTACAAGTCCCAAATCCGGTCCCTCTCCCTCTTTCTCTGGCTCTACCCCCTCCCCTATTTTACGCCAATCAGAGCAGCGCATCATTTTCTTCCCTCACTCCATCCCTTCCGCCTATCAGAATCTTTGGGCAGCCTCCGAGGAGACCAACAAGATTGCCCTGCGCTCCCACACTGCTGGAAAATAGACTTGAATAAAATGCCAGAGAAGCATAAGAGAGAGAGAGAGAGAGAGAGAGAGAGAGAGAGAGAGAGAGAGAGAGAGAGAGAGAGAGAGAGAGAGAGAGAGAGAGAGAGAGAGAGAGAGAGAGAGAGAGAGAGAGAGAGAGAGAGAGAGAGAGAGAGAGAGAGAGAGAGAGAGAGAGAGAGAATTTTGTCGTTTTAAGCCCCTACTATATTTTTAACGCAGATCTGCAGTATACTTTCATTGCTTATGTGGGAAAGTGGTCCTCTTTATATGACTATAGGTGATAGGCAGATAGATTGACCCTTTCACTACATTGCAGACGCTAGTGTTTTGAAATAAGCGGTAAAGATTTTGTATTCCTACTGAAAAACACAACCATTACCACACAGCCATCCATCAACCTACACCCACCCATACATACTCTCTCACACACAAACACACACACACACACACACACACACACACACACACACACACACACACACACACACACACACACACAGACACACACACACACACTCGATTCCAGTGAAAAAGAGATTGTATTCCACGTATCTTAACTGTATCTTTCCTTTGTTCCACTTTGTAAGGAAAGAGAACACACTAATGAATTCCTACTTTAAGCTTCAGAAAATGCAACTCACCATAGAAAAAAAAAATGCTCACAATGTCGCACAAACACAAACACTCACCTACAAAAACACAAACAAACTAATTTTCTTCAACATCTAAAAACAGAAAAAAAATTTCACAAAAATTCTGAAAAAAAAACAACCAGGTCACCAAACCCACGTACCTGCTAAATGTACCGTCACCTGTAGCCTTTGTTGTCTTGCCCTCACCTGGACACAACACGCACACTAACAAAGCCGTTCTCCTCCAAGTCTAAAGAAAAGAGGAGCATCGCTTTCTTCGCTCAGGAATTACGAGTGGTAGACTTAGGGAGTTTTCTTATCGTGTTTTCTTCTTCTTTTCTCCTTCTTTTGTTAATAAGACGGTGACATAGTTGGAGGGGATTTTCCTCTGGATATAATGTACTCCGTGGATTTTTTATCGATATTCTCTGTTTTATGCGAGTCATATATTTTACTTGTGTGATTGTAATTCTATAATTTTCATATTTAAGCATTCTAAGTAATATGTACTTTTCTATTAATGGATGATCCTAATTGTATTTGTATAATCAAACAAATTATTGCAAAAGTTATATAGATTTTTCAAAGAAATTATTTTTTTATGATTCTAGTGTTAATTTCACAGGTGTTCTACATCGTCAGGAAAAAAAAAAGGGAAACAGGAATGAACACAAGTATGCATTTGTGATCTTGCAAATAGTATCCGTGAGAAAGTAATGCGTTTATGACCACGAGGCTTATGAGGAAAAAAAAATCATAGAAACTGAAGAAAATGCTTTACGTAAAAAAAAAATAAATAAAATAAAATAAATCAAAAATATAAAATCATTATACTTCTCATATCCTTAAGACCTTTATAAGGAGGAAGAGACATCACAAAGCTACACATTAAACAGTTACGGAAAATACGACCAACACAAATAACTCTATGCTAAGAGAAGAAGAAAAAAAAAAAACTCGTAACATCCTGATCGGACATCACAAAACAGCTGTTATTTGAGAGGGAAATAATAAGAACACGACTCATGATTACTCAGAAATCAAAACACACGACTCAGCAGTAATAGCGAAGAAGAGGTAAAAGCTGAACGCCTCTCATTCATCAAATATTCAGGATCGTGTGAAAATGAACCGCCTTATCAGTAATTTCAACCATATCACGCCAACTGAGAAGAGTATATTTATGTGCTACGTACTTAACTGTTGCTGAGAGAGAGAGAGAGAGAGAGAGAGAGAGAGAGAGAGAGAGAGAGAGAGAGAGAGAGAGAGAGAGAGAGAGAGAGAGAGAGAGAGAGAGAGAGAGAGAGAGAGAGAGAGAGAGAGAGAGAGAGAGAGAGAGAGAGAGAGAGAGAGACAGAGAGAGAGAGAGAGAGAGAGAGAGAGAGAGAGAGAGAGAGAGAGAGAGAGAGAGAGAGAGAGAGAGAGAGAGAGAGAGAGAGAGAGAGAGAGAGAGAGAGAGAGAGAGAGAGAGAGAGAGAGAGAAAAGTAATACAACTACACTATCCCCTTACGTAAAAATCTAGCTACAAAATATTCCGCCATTATAAAGAAAAGGCGGAAGGAAAGAGGCAGTGAAAGGATAGAATATTCAAGTAGTGTCTGGGCACCTCAACAATTCTTCAGGTGATGCTTCAGAGGCGAGGCGAATCATGAAGGCAAGACACGTAATCTCGCTACAGTCGAGAACGGATGCATTTGTAATAAAGCAACGAAAAGTGAAGGTTTGGAATTCTGGTGAGGTTTAGATTACTTACGAGAGATATGAGAGAGAGAGAGAGAGAGAGAGAGAGAGAGAGAGAGAGAGAGAGAGAGAGAGAGAGAGAGAGAGAGAGAGAGAGAGAGAGAGAGAGAGAGAGAGAGAGAGAGAGAGAGAGAGAGAGAGAGAGAGAGAGAGAGAGAGAGAGAGAGAGAGAGAGAGAGAGAGAGAGAGAGAGAGGAGAGAGAGAGAGAGAGTCAGTAGGGGGACAACGATCAAAGAAGACGAACAAATACAATACAGAGTAAGAAATACAATAAAACGGAGAGAGGAAGAGGAACGAATGAGGAAAGGCGGGAAATGAGAGAGGAAAGGAGAGAAAGGGAGGGTGTGAGATTGGATCGGCGACATATGGGCCGGAGGGTTTGTAAAGGAGAACAGAGAGAGAGAGAGAGAGAGAGAGAGAGAGAGAGAGAGAGAGAGAGAGAGAGAGAGAGAGAGAGAGAGAGAGAGAGAGAGAGAGAGAGAGAGAGAGAGAGAGAGAGAGAGAGAGAGAGAGAGAGAGAGAGAGAGAGAGAGAGAGAGAGAGAGAGAGAGAGAGAGAGAGAGAGAGAGACTTGCTACTACAGTCAATTTGTCAAGTTTATACGAATAAAAGAAAAAAGCACTACCAAAGCGATAATTTACTCCCAGCGAGGTCTAATATCACTTGTTCATGGGGTGCTATGAACTTTCCATTAGAGCTACTTGTGATCTCGCTGATTGTTTCCCTTTTGTCTTACAACTCATGGGGGGCAGTCACAGCCCGCCCTCTAAAGGCAACTCTCCTTCTCACAAACCTACATGCACTTACAACACACACACACACCCTCCACTTAAAATTCTAAATAAAAAAATGATGACTTATAAACAATCCTCGGAGTCTCCTTCTAGGAATGGGACCAGAAATGTCCTCAGGTTAGACTGCTCTCTCGGTGGCGATCCAAAATTTTTTGACACCTCCCTCAACTTTTTCTTAATTTAACTTCTATAACATACGCGGACTTGGATCTAATTTTCAATCTGGAGAACACCACTTCTCCTCGACTAAACCTCATCTTTTTCTCACTGAAAATGTGTAGTGTGAGGCAACTGCCACTAGCCCTTCTCTGTTCCATCCCCCTTTCTCTATCCTGAGTTTCTTTCAAAACCAGGATGTTGCGTCTATGTGCGCAATGACTTAACTTGCTCTCGTTCCCATGCTCTCCAATCTTCCGTGTTTTCCACCATCTGGCATCGACTCAATAGTCACTCTCTAAATAATTTAGCTGTGCTGTTTATCTCTCCCCTAACTCCTCTAACTATAGTAAATGCTTTGACTATTTAGCTTCCAAAGTGGAACACATTCTGTCCTTCTATCCTCCATCCTTGGAGATTTCAATGTTCACCAACAACTTTGGCTTTTCTTAGAAGCAAGCCTTGTGCATCCTG
>NC_059284.1:5610249-5622749 GCF_017591435.1 Portunus trituberculatus
TTGTTGTTGCTGCTTCTGTTCTTGTTTTTGTTGTTATTGCTGTTGTTGTTTTATTGTAGTTTTACGAAGGGAAGGTAATGGTACCCTTCACAAGTGCAGCTTTTACCTTCCGCCATCAGGTGTCATTGTGTTATTACCATAAATGAGAATACAAAGCGTAACTAAAGTTCCGAATTCCAGAATACTCCACCCACAGAAGCACCACTGTGTGGATCTCCAAACTAACTCCGCAATGGGAAATACACACATACACACACACACACACACACACACACACACACACACACACACACACACACACACACACACACACACACAGACCTAAGTAACCAATTGGTATTAAAAATAAGAAATGTACAAAATTTTGCTTCTTAATTATTATTATTCTTATCATCATTATTATTATATTACATTATTATTATTATCATTATTATTATTATTATTATTATTATTATTATTATTATTATTATTATTATTTATATTATTATTGTTCTTCTTCTTCTTCTTCTTCTTCTTCTTATTATTATTATTATTATTATTATTATTATCATTATCATCACCATTTTTATCATTATCAATATAATTATTATAATCATTATTATTATTATCATTATTGTTATTATTATTACTATTATTTTCACCATCATTACTTTCATCACACCACCACCAACAAAAACCAGAATGCAAAAGCTTATTTTCAATCCATGTAGTAAATATGGGACTCGGACACACAGAAATCTAGAAGGGTTTGGGATCAGCGTAGCCTTTGAAATGGAACCCTTAGGTGAGTCTCGTCTAACTCTCGTGGCGACAACAGCCGGGCCTTTGTCGTCAGGGTATCCCATTCACCTCCTAGTGATGTCAAATAAACAACGGGGCAATTACAGGCACAAAGGCAGGATGTCGCTGCGTCGGAATAGGCTTAGATGTTTTAATTAAGGCGACATGACGCGTGCGGACTGAGACGTAGGCGCCGAGAGAGAGAGAGAGAGAGAGAGAGAGAGAGAGAGAGAGAGAGAGAGAGAGAGAGAGAGAGAGAGAGAGAGAGAGAGATAACATTAATAATATTTGTGCCAATATAGAAAGTTTCTTATTGCTATCAAGTATTTCCAATAATTATGAGATTATTGACATAACATTTAATGAAACTAAATTAACTAAACATATGGAACGTATATATAAACCTTATGGTTATGATTTATATAGTAATTGTAGAAATCCTTATGGAGGGGTGTTATGCTTGTATATGAGAGATAATATTTCATGCCATATTTATAATAATTTATGTACAATAACTGAACATATAGCTAGAAACTTTGTACAAGACCATTTTGTTTTCTTGATTGTATATAGAAGACCAAATTCAAATATTCTGACATTTTTGGGAGTTTTAGACAAATTTGTTAATATCTAAGTATCTGGTAAACTATGCATATTATTGGGTAATAGTTGTTCGCAAACCAACGTCAAAATATATATTGATTTACTTGCTAGTTATGGTTACTATCCATGTTTAAAAACCATACGCCAGTAAAAAAACAAAATGCTATTATCGACCATGTTTGGACTAATGACATTAACATAATTTCAGAGACATGTATTCTATTGATTGATGTGACTAACCATTTCGCTCCTTTAGTTCAGTTTACTGGCTCTAAAAAACAAGATTAACACCCTTTAACTTTTTTTCATACATAAATTAAAACAACGTGAACACTGATGGATTATCCAGTGCTACAATAGAAGTATTTAATAATTTAATGACCCTAACATTACCAATAATGCAGTTTCTGATACTATTTCAAAAGTAGTTAACATAATATATCATTTAAAGCATTAGGAATAAAAGAAAAAAACGTATTTTGAAACCTTGGATAACAGTTGAACACTTCAGTTACATAAAGGGAAATCACAAATGGTATTAAATATATCTTAAAAAAAAAACATTGACGTTTGGTACTCATTATAAAAATTATAGCTGTAGAGTATATAATATGCTATGATAAACCAAGCTAAAATATCTTAATAGTAGATTTAACGACAATTCTGGAAATTTTAAATATAATTCGAAATTATTACAAGAAAAAAAACAGAGTGAAGTAAAGTTTAATATCAAAATAAAAAGTATTAAGACTGATCATTCTTTGTCAATTGATTAACATGTAGTTAGCAACTATATTAATACTGATTCTTTTCCTAAAATAGATCATCAGCTATGAACAATAATTCCACCATCAAAGTTACTTATCTAAATACTACATTAATTTAACGCCACAAGACACACCGTCAGAGGATATTCTTACTACTATTATGACACTGATGGATTCAGCTCTTTTTAATTATGTATATATATATATATATATATATATATATATATATATATATATATATATATATATATATATATATATATATATATATATATATATATATATATATATATATATATATATATATATATATATATATATATATATATATATATATATATATATATATATATATATATATATATATATATATATATATATATATATATATATATATATATATATATATATATATATATATATATATATATATATATATATATATATATATATATATATATATATATATATATATATATATATATATATATATATATATATATATATATATATATATATATATATATATATATATATATATATATATATATATATATATATATATATATATATATATATATATATATATATATATATATATATATATATATATATATATATATATATATATATATATATATATATATATATATATATATATATATATATATATATATATATATATATATATATATATATATATATATATATATATATATATATATATATATATATATATATATATATATATATATATATATATATACACACACACACACACACACACACACACACACACACACCGCGTAGTGTAATGGTTAGCACTCTCGACTCACACTCGAGAGGGCCGGGTTCGAATCCCGGGAAGCGGCGAGGCAAATGGGCAAGTCTCTTAATGTGTGGCACCTGTTCACCTAGCAGTAAATAGGTATGGGGTGTAACTCGAGGGGTTGTGGCCTCGCTTTCCCGGTGTGTGGAGTGTGTTATGTGGTCCCAGTCCTACCCGAAGATCGGTGTATGAGCTCTGAGCTCGCTCCGTAATGGGGAAGACTGGCTGGGTGACCCCAACAGGCGACCGAGGTGAATCACACACACACATACACACACACACACACACACACACACACACACACACACACACACACACATACAACTCAATATCATAAAATGTATTGTTAGGCTAAATAGAAGAGAAATCAAGGTTAGAGTGACGGACGGCTTTGCTTGCTTGCTTTGCATGATAAACAAATACAATAATATCAGAGCTGATATAAATTCACACACACAAACAGAGACAGTACGAAATGCTATCGGACTCTGAATACACTAACTTGACTGTGTCTGTTTAGTTAAGCGTCTCGATTTCACGATGACAGTCTGTGTGTATCTCTCTCTCTCTCTCTCTCTCTCTCTCTCTCTCTCTCTCTCTCTCTCTCTCTCTCTCTTGTCAGATACACTCACACACGACCACCAATTAAACAAGAGAACGCATAACAACACAACCATCTACAAACACACCACACACCACACACACACACACACACACACACACACACACACACACACACACACACACACACACACACACACACACACACACACACACACACACACACACACACACACACAAAGACAACAGTAGGCGTTGGGAGGGAGAGTAGGTTGGTAGGGAGGCAGGCAGCAGCCAGGCAGACAGAGATCCAGACCCACCAAAACTATAAGCAAACTCCCAGCAGCCGCCTCCGCTTTTCCACAGAACACAACGTGCACACACTTTGACAATAAGAGACAGATGTCGAGACCCAGCTTGGGCGCCTGTACCCTCACCCGTCGCCCCTCCCAACGCCTCAATATGCGGCGAGGGAGCAGTCTGGGAGGGGCGATCGCGAGGGGATGAAAGTAGGGGAGGAGAGAAAGCAGCTGTCAGGACGGAAAGGAAGGGATGCAGACAGACACAAATGAAGCTCCAGTTTGATTGAAATTTCCTGGGAACGAAAACTATGACCATCAGCCTTAAGGGGAGTGAAGCAAAACGCAGAGAAAGATATTCCCTTTCCTTCATTTCCCTCTTCCTCTGTCTCTTCACTCACCTGCGAGCTCGGCGCCCAGGTGTCTCTCGGGATGAACAGGTCACCTTTGAGCTGTAACCATCCACGCCAAAGCAAATACGTGAATTCATTAAAGCTTTAAACGCACAGCGCGCCGAATCGCTCGATAGTTCATTCCCAAACACAAATAAAACGCCATGCATCGAAGGCATTTTAATTTACTTGAAAAAAAATAAATAAAAAAATCATACATATATATATATATATATATATATATATATATATATATATATATATATATATATATATATATATATATATATATATATATATATATATATATATATACTTAAGATATCGCCGGGTAATTCATGGATGAAGTAGTAAAATCATGAGTAGAAATGTATTTTTTCTTTCTCATATATTTCCTCATATATATTTACACTAATTTCAAACCCACGGTGCCATACAAAGTACACAATAATTTCAATTCAAAGGTCTTGAGTTAATTGATTGCTATACATTTGCTGAACAGAAGAGAACAGAACAAAAGCTATACATATAAAATAGACCATATATAAATAATTATAGAATCCTATCAATCTCTCTTTTCTTCGCCTCTGACTTCCCATTGTCTCGTATATTTATGACAACACAAATACCTGTTCTTCTGTTTCCTTTGCCTTATTCAACATGAGTGAGAATTGCGCTTAAAGGCTTCATTAAGGGAGACAAGATTCTCTCTCTCTCTCTCTCTCTCTCTCTCTCTCTCTCTCTCTCTCTCTCTCTCTCTCTCTCTCCTGTCAATCTCCCGCCCCCGTCTTTCCAGCAGAGCGTTCTTCACTCCTCCCTGCCAAGCTCCACTACAACTCTGCCCAGTCAAGTCAGAGTTAGTGGAGCGGACTTCGGTCTGATGAGTCTTGGATTACTGTGAAGAAAAGTTACGGGCTTCATTGATACTCTCAGATTCCCAGTTTACATCTCAACTCAACTCCAGTTACAGGCCATACGGAGAGCGAGCTAACACGTTGTATCTCTCTCTCTCTCTCTCTCTCTCTCTCTCTCTCTCTCTCTCTCTCTCTCTCTCATCTCCTCAAAACAATACCTAAAAAATATTACAAGACAGAAAGGTATTATTGCAGATATTCTTGCAAGGTCTCTTACCAAATTTTTGAAGGAAAGAAAAAAATCAGTTTCCACTCTATCTTCTTCATAACGGCTAATGCACCGCCTTACAGCCTTTGTCCATCACGGGGATAAATGCACTTCCTTGTCAGTCGTTAATCCTGCGATGCTGTGAGTGACTGACTGAGGGAGCGCGCCAGTTAGTCAGAGAGGACAGTCCGGGCCAGCCAGTCAGCCAGTCAGTCAATCTAGTTCTGCAACGACGTCTCAGAAAAATACCTTCCCATTCCATCTTTTCTCGGGTGCTTTGATGAGACAAGGATTCGCGTATATGTGTCTTAATTAACTTTCATCAGCGACGCAGTATCGTTAAGGATTTTTTTTGAGGGACATTTCTACTCCCGTCTATTACCAGCACGATGTAAAAGCGGCAATCAAGCAGAGAATGAAATGATACACGAATAATACACCTATTACCCTTACTTCAGTTTTAAATGTCATTGGCAACTCCATGGAAAGATCAAAATAAATACACCATTGAAATTAAGCTCCATACGTATTTAGTATGTATAAATGCCGTGAATTGGATGCATCGTAAGCCATTTGGTGTGATATTATTCACGCTCTTAAATCAGACGAAACGTGGAATTGAAAAATGTATGGCCCAAAAGGGAACCTATTTTATGGCTCTCCACGCACACCAAACCACATAAATGAATAAATGATATAAACGGCGAATAAAAATCAGTTAGGGAAACCACACACACACACACACACGCACACACATATCGCGTAGTGTAGTGGTTAGCACTCTCGACTCACAATCGAGAGGACTGGGTTCGAGTCCCGGGAAGTGGAAAGGAAAATGGGCAAGCCTCTTCATGTGTGGCCCCTGTTCACCTAGCAGTAAATAGGTACGGGATGTAAATTGAGGGCTTGTGGCCTCGATTTCCCGGTGTGTGTTGTGTGTGATGTCGTCTCAGTCCTACCCGAAGATCGGTCTATGAGCTCTGAGCTCGCTCCGTAATGGAGAAGACTGGCTGGGTGACCAGCAGACGACCGAGGTGAATTACACACACACACACAGACACACAGTAAATTATGCAATGGAGGAGACAAATCGATATCAAAATTACCAGGAGGAAGAGGAGGAGGAGGCCCCGTAAAGATAGTGGTACGCGTGGTCTTGCATCTCCGTCATGATAAAATGGTTAGAGGCGCCTGATTCACGTGGCATTCTGGCATATTTCAGGCCTGGTTGATACGTGCACTGGCATGCAAAGTACGTGTTTCTGCCCAAGGGAGGGAGGAGAGACAACGTGCATCACTGTACACCCTCCTGTCTCTCTCTCTCTCTCTCTCTCTCTCTCTCTCTCTCTCTCTCTCTCTCTCTCTCTCTCTCTCTCTCTCTCTCTCTCTCTCTCTCTCTCTCTCTCTCTCTCTCTCTCTCTTTCCCTCTCTTTCTTTGTGGTTAATATATTTTCTTATAGTTCTGTATCAGTTTATTAATTTTACTATCATTTGTCAATCTACCTAAAAAGTACAAATATAAGTTTCTTTATCGGTTATGTGTATTTTTCCTTTTCTCTTTCCAGTGTTTTTTGAGCAGCTGACTTTATTCCAACCCGATAAACGTAATCAATATATCTCGTGGCCATCCCTCAAGGCGGAGGATGATAGCCTTCAGGTGCTTTATTGATGTGCGCAGAAATGACTAATGATGCCGATTCTTGTTTGGAATGCTCGGTCACAATGCTGAGGAGACGCTGGCCATGGTGTTGCTGGTGCTTCTTTCGACACCTTTTTTTTCTCACAATCTCTACAGTTTTTTTTGAGTCCAAAGCCTCTGTTGCTCCCCTCATGACGGTTCTCCCGAGTGGTTTGTTCTTTGCTCTTACATTTCACAGATGGCTCAATTATTTCTGTATTCGATAAGGTCTCTCTCTCTCTCTCTCTCTCTCTCTCTCTCTCTCTCTCTCTCTCTCTCTCTCTCTCTCTCTCTCTTGTTCTGTTCCCTCCCATTTTCTTTTCCTCCGCTCTCTTTCTTCCAATAATATCATGGCAGCATTTTTCCATTCACTGCCTCCCTCCCACATTAGCGTTGGGCTTTCCTTTCTCCTCCTCTCTTTGCTCTTTTCCTCCTCCTCCTCCTCCTCCTCCTCCTCCTCCTCCTCCTCTTGTTCCTCGTCCTCCACCTCCTCCTCCTCCTCCTCCTCCTCCTTCTCCTCCTCTTGTTCCTCGTCCTCCACCTCCTCCTCCTCCTCCTCCTCCTCCTCCTCGTCCTCCACTTCCTCCTCCAGCTCCTCCTTCTGTTTCTGCTCCTCTTCCTTCCAATATTACAAGTTATCACATCTCATCATCACATTTAAGCCTGTTTTCTCATTTTCTTGGTCGGCCTCGTCTTTCTTATTTCGCCTCTCCTCGTCTTCCTTTTCCTCTTCCTTCTTTCCGATATTAATTCAAGCCTTTGAGGAGGTGTTCCCTTGTGGCCTCCAGACAGTCCATTATCGAACCAAATCCCTTCTCGGCGCCGGATGCGGAAGTCAGCTGCGGTGTGAGGGACTCGGATGAAGGCGTCGAAAGGAAAGGAATAGCGAGGAGGGTGATGAAAAGTGTACCAAGGTGTGAGAAGGGAGATGGCAAGACGGGGAAAGGAAAGGGGAAAGCAAGAAATGGAGTAACATTAAGGAAGAATGTAAAAAAATAAGTAAAAAATTAAATTAAATGAATAAATGAACGAAAACAAAGGCAAGATAATATTAGGTGTATTCTGTGTCTGTCGGTCTGTGTGTCTGTCAGGTTTGTTTGTTGGTTGGTTAGTTGCTTTATGGATTGGCTAGCTGGCTTCCTTAACCTTTACATTCTCTCTCTCTCTCTCTCTCTCTCTCTCTCTCTCTCTCTCTCTCTCTCTCTCTCTCTCTCTCTCTCTCTCTCTCTCCCATTATCTTATGTCATAGTGTGTATCTGTGTGTGTGTGTGTGTGTGTGTGTGTGTGTGTGAGAGAGAGAGAGAGAGAGAGAGAGAGAGAGAGAGAGAGAGAGAGAGAGAGAGAGAGAGAGAGAGAGAGAGAGAGAGAGAGAGAGAGAGAGAGAGAGAGAGAGAGAGAGAGAGAGAGAGAGAGAGAGAGAGAGAGAGAGAGAGAGAGAGAGAGAGAGAAAGTCTTACAGGGAGATTAATTTTTTCAAGCTTTAATTAGTTTCCGAGCTTTACATTTACTACACTTTCCAATATCACATAGAAACAAATTAAACTTTTCGAATGAAGTCTGTTTTTTTTCCGCAGAAAATTAAATTGAAACTTTGTTATTCACCCCCGTAATTGTAGCCATTAATAATATACACGAAGAGTTGTACACACTAAAAAAAAACAACAACTTTATTTACATGGAGCAGTTAAATGGATGTGGAGGCTCCGGTGACATCATTCATTATATATTAGTTTGCTATAGTAAACAATTAATTACAGAAATACACAGGGACACATGGGCGGAGGACATGGACTATATATTTGTGTGTCGGAAATGGATTATGAACTATAGTTTAGTGTAATTTGCTCACTGATGACTGGGTAGGAACAGTAATGTAAGAACCTGAGAACAAGTGCTAGCAGGTGGAGCCTTGAAAATGATAGGGTCTTACTCCTCAACGCAAAGGTCATTGCTCCACTTACTTCAATGTCACGTAATGTTGAGACACGAATTACTTTGCAGCAATTTTACTTCTTTTCTGATACATCACCACGTATTGATCAACTCTATCTCGACGACTCAAGGTAGTAGATGATATGTCACAGCTCTGTTCACTAAAATAATCATTTGTAAAATACGACTATTATCAATAATGCAAAAATATCAGTCTCGCAGGTAATTATCAATGATGCAAAAATATCACAGTCTTGTAGGTAATTATCAATGATGCAAAAATATCACAGTCTTGTAGGTAATTATCAATGATGCAAAAATATCACAGTCTTGTAGGTAATTATCAATGATGCAAAAATATCACAGTCTTGTAGGTAATTATCAATGATGCAAAAATATCAGTCTCGTAGGTAATTATCAATGATGCAAAAATATCACAGTCTTGTAGGTAATTATCAATGATGCAAAAATATTAATCTCGTAAGTACCGAGAGCTGAATAACTAAAGCATTTCGGCAATACCCAAAACCTACTTCTCTCAAAATATCATCGACAAGAGATTATCAGTGATACAAAAAAAAAAAAAAGAATAAACAAGACGATAAATGAACAAATAAATAAATATAATCTTTAATTAAGAAATGAGCAAACCTGCAAGTCAAAGGTTACTGTGTCCTCTGCGACTTATCTTCTAAACTGAATGAATATTTGTCTTTTTCCACGAATACAGCGAACACAAAATAACACATATAAGGTTGTGCTCTAAAGACTAAGTTTAAAGAAAGGAGTGAAAAGATATAATGAATGAAAGGGAAATTATTTCATTATTAGCATCATTTTTCTATCTTGCTTCCCTCATTTCCCGGCCCTCAATTCCCTTCACCATGTTTCCTTCTAATTCCCTCCTCGTTTTCATGCTCCCAATAATACGTTTTGCTAACCGAGCACAATTTTTTTCCTCACATATTCAGTTTTGTCTCGCACAATTTATTGCAACCGTTTATTTTCTCATTATTGGTTTTGGAAAATGGCTGGAAAAAAAGTCATTATAATAATATCGAAGAGGGGAAAAAAGTTTGGTGTTTTGCCTCTTGGTGTAAGTTTTCTTGTTATAAAGAGTGACGGGGAAGTTTTAATTTGTTCTTCTTTGTATGTACGCAGCGAGTTGAAACACATTAAAAAGCGACGTTCCTTAATAATAATTTGCATCCCCTTTCATTTAATAAAGACTCATTTATCTTTTACCTCGCTCCTACGCACTTATATTCAATTTACAGGCAAAAACAGTACATTACTTTCCAGACAAATTTATGTTTTTTTTTTTTCATATCATATTTTTAGTAACACTCCATTCCTTTATATCGTTCATCCGGCATTTCCTTAAACCAGAAGAATCGCCGCATGAAGGTCGACTAAATATGGCTCCCAAAGGACTTCAGGAACGCAGTGAGTGAAACTTTCCTAATAAACTTCATTTCGTGTTATCGGACAGAATCAAGAAATATGGAGTAAATGCACGTCCTTCTCTTGCATATTTTTTTATTTTCCTTAATTTTTTTTTCCTATTTCCTCTTCCCTAATTTGCCTTTTTTCTCTCGTTTATCATCTTTTCTACTTCTCATTGATTGGTCTTTTCCTCTTCTTTCTCCTCTTCCATCTCCTCTCCCTCCTTCTCTACAATTTTTTCCTCTCTTCTTCTATTTCTTTTACATTTTCTCTATATTTTGTTCTTTGTCTTTGCGTATCTGTCTTTCTATGTCAATTTGTCAGAACTATTCGCTATTCATATACACACGCATACATTCTCTCTCTCTCTCTCTCTCTCTCTCTCTCTCTCTCTCTCTCTCTCTCTCTCTCTCTCTCTCTCTCTCTCTCTCTCTCTCTCTCTCTCTCTCTCTCTCTCTCTCTCTCTGTCATGCGCCATCCCTAAGCCAATCAACTCCCGCCAACCTGGACAGGTAAAGATGACGTCAGCGATGCATAGTCCTCCTGTAAACGCTCCTTACCTGCTTCACCTCTCTCATGTATCTCTCTCTCTCTCTCTCTCTCTCTCTCTCTCTCTCTCTCTCTCTCTCTCCTTAACTTCCTCCCTTCCCTTTCCCTTCTGTCTCCCGTTCTCTCCTCCTCCTTAGTTCTCTCCTCTCTCTCTCTCTCTCTCTCTCTCTCTCTCTCTCTCTCTCTCTCTCTCTCTCTCTCTCTCTCTCTCTCTCTCTCCTGTATCTCCCTCTCCTCCTCCTTCCCCTCCTTCGCCTGCTTCACACCTGCAATATTCCCGACTAAAGGTGCGGCCTCACGCCTCCTCCCAAGCACAATTTGTGAGGACAGGAAGGTAGGAAGAGGCAGGAAGGGATAATGGTGCCTCCTTGGCTGAGGAAAATGAGGAGGGGAGAAGGAGTGGGAGGGAGGAGCGAGATAGGAGGAACAGTAGGAGATGAAGGACTTTGGGAGGAAAGAGCAGGTGGAGAGCGAGGGAAAGAAACCAGCACGAAAAATAACAGAAGTGAAAAAACAGCAGGAAAAGAAAACAGGACGGAAAGAGCCCGTAGCAAAAATAGAAAGAAAAAATACACAGGGAAAGGGAAAACATATAAGGAGGAAGGAAGGGAAAGAATAGGTGACTGAAAAAGTGTTTATTGAAAAGAAAACTAAGGACTTATGAAAAAATGGAAAAAAAAGAAAAGAAGACAAAAGAAATTAGTGGAAGAAACGAATATTTAAGATGAATGAATAATGAAAAATAAAAAATAATTCAATATTTCGAAAATAAAGACATAAAACATAGAGAAACTGTTGGTTTGAAAATAGAATAGAGTCAAGAAAAACATACATCATTTAGCTGAAGGAGGATAAATATAAGAAAAGTGTTAAAAGTATGCAAAACCTTCAACAAAAAATTGAAGAAGTGCTTGAAATTCACTTTAAAAATGCCGCAAAAAAAAAAAAAGTTGAACAAATAAGAAAGGAAAAAAATAGTTACACACTTTATTAAATTAGAAGCGAAAGACGTGATGTGTGAATATATATAAAAAAAGGCAAAACATACGGAAAAGCGACAAAAAAAAACAATCAAAGGGAGAAAAGTTTCTGATGGAGAGGGAGAAAAAAGTAAAAACATAAGGAAAAAAAATATGTGGAGAAAAACCGAGTAGAAACGAGTGAAAAACAAGAAAAAGAAACAAGGATAGTCACTGAAAGGAAAATTCATCATAAAAGGATCTAGATTGACTTTTCCCCTTCAGGTTGTAAGAAAAGGGTGAGAGAAAAGAACATAATGTCAACCATCCTGAAGGCGGGGCAGAGGTGGATGGACATTATGAACATCAACAGGGAGAGAAGGAAGAATAAGAGAAGAGAGAGGAAGAAACGTGAAACTGGAAAAGAAGAGTCTGAGGAGAACGAGGATGACAAATAAGGATAAAAAGAAGGAAATATGTATAAATATATGAAAAGTCAGCAAAATTAGAGAGGAACATGAAGAGAAAAAGGAGAAAAATAGAATGCATAAAGATCAAAGAGAAAATAAAAGCTTGATTCTCT
>NC_059284.1:5627749-5672749 GCF_017591435.1 Portunus trituberculatus
GAGAGAGACGAATAGTGGAGGAAGTACATAGTATAGGTTAGAAGAGAGGTGAAAGAAAAAAAATATATATATATATGATACAGGGAGACGGCGGTGTCTAGAGGGGAGGAAAGGAAAAAAAAAGCACAAGGGGGAAGGCAAGAGGGAGAGACAGTAATGGGGGAAGGTATAATTCCGTTAGATAGGGAAAAAATGAAATATGATGAAGGGGATCCAGGAGGGAAGAAGGGGAGAGAGAAAGAGATAGAGAGAAAGAGGGAGAAAGAGAAGAGGATGAAGAGGAAGGTAGGGAGAGGAAGGTGAAAGGAGGCTAAATGCAGATATTAGGATAAAGATAGAAGAACAAACAACAGACCGAGAACGAAAGAAACGGGAAGAAGGAACGGTGAATATAAATCATGATACGAAAAAAAACAAAATAAGGTTAACCGTGAACCCAAGTGAAACATAGAGAGAGAGAGAGAGAGAGAGAGAGAGAGAGAGAGAGAGAGAGAGAGAGAGAGAGAGAGAGAGAGAGAGAGAGAGAGAGAGAGAGAGAGAGAGAGAGAGAGAGAGAGAATATAATATAAATAGGATCATGGAAAGAGAGGATATCACAGGAACTAAGTAATGATTCAGCTGTTTTTTTTTTCTTTATTATTTCTTATTTTGGAGCGACGGGAACATGGATGAAAACACTTTTTTTTAATCCTCTCCATATGGAAGAAAAAAGAAACAAGCTTTCATAAATCAGATGAATGAAGAAAAAAAATAACGTTGCATGATCGTAGAGAAGCATAAATTTGTAATATGCAATCATGAAACAGATATTTAGGAAAGAACAAGAACTTTTATATTATCCAAAATCAACTTAAAAATGGTTGTTATCATTTTTAGTATCAGTAGTAGTAGTAGTAGTAGTAGTAGTGGCAGTAGCAGTAGCAGTAGCAGTAGTAGTAGTAGTAGTAGTAGTAGTAGTAGTAGTAGTAGAAAAAAGTAGTAGTATAGTAGGAGCAGTAGTAGCAGAATCAAATCTAAAAACACCAAACAAATAATGAAAAAAAAAAAATTGGTAAAACATGCAAATAAACAGGAACAAGAAAAAAAAAAACATTTATAAAAAGTTCCATCAACAGCAGTAGCAGTAGCAGACATAATAGCAGCAACAGCAATAAAAGCAGAAATACTCGTAGTATCAGTAATGTGGCTTCCTTATCCCGCTTCTCATTACTTTGAAGGCGCAGCAGGTGAGGCGATCAATTTCTGCTGTCGAACGTGAGTCCCATATGAGTATTACGTGAGTGACCCTTTCAGTATTCCAAGCGCGGAGGAAGGGACGGCATATGCGTACCGGACGAGGCAGGAAGGAAGGCAAGGAAGGAAGTAAGAGAAGGTAAAAGTGAAGCAATCCAGTGAGGGAAGTAGATGAGCTGGAATAGATAGCAGTAGAACGTTCAGAAGGTAGATAGCGATTTTGAAGTCTCCCACATTTTCAACTTCCCTCCTTCCAGCGTTCCATCGAGGCCTCCTGACCACCTTTATAATCCAGCAAGACCATTCGGAAGGCGCAATACGGATGCACTGGCTGCCTCGACACGGCCATTTGTATTCGATCCGGGAAGGGTTTTGAAAAATGTTTGAAAATGGCCCTGGCGCGGTTCAGCTCTGTCTGTTATGGTCCCCTGGTCTAAAAAGGAGAGAAGAGGGCCATGTGGTAGCAGCAGTGGAGGAGGAGGAGGAGGAGGAGGGGAGAGTGGACAAGAAGGGTCATGAATCAAATACACCGACATACTTCCATCTCCCTACCTCTCCCTCCTCTCCCAGCGACCTACCCAGTCCTTTCCTCCCTATCAATCCTTTCCAACCCCTCCACTCCCCTCCTCTACCGACCCTCCCTTGCTTCCCGCACTCTCCCTTGCTCTTTCATCCCTCCGTTCCCTCCCTATCAGTCCTCTCCACTCCTTCCACTCCTTTCCTCTCCCTCTTCACATTCTCGCTGTTGCTGTTAACCTCAGTATTTCTTTCTTTCCCTTATTTTATCTTCGCTTCCTTCTCTCTAAAGACTCGTAAAGGTAAATGGAAACGATACAAGGGGAAGTGAAATGTTAAACAGAACATACATCGCCAGCAGACAGGACTTTAAAACACTGATAGACGGAATCACTGAGCCGGTGTATTTAATGATGCAACATGTGAGGTCTTGACTCCTTCACCTACTTTGAAATGCAGGTGGGAAAATAAATGTTGCATGTAATTTTGTGATTCCTAATTAATTTGGGTATAGAAATCTTACGTACAGTTATTTAAAGGAGTACCGTAACGCAACATTCAAGGATTTTCTTTTAATAAAATCTGAGTGTTACAAGGGCATTAAGTGTTTATTAAGTACTACAATTAAATCACGGTTGGCGGTGCAGGAAAAAAATAATAAATGTAAAAAGTTGCAGATATTAGCAGCGACCTTGCACTGGTTTTCCACTGTCCCCTTTTTCCCTCTCCATTCCCCCAGTCCTCTTCACACTCCCTCTTCTGTCACTTGATTTCCAGATTATTCATGACGAGATTTGCAAAAAAAGGTAAGAAAAAAAGGAGAGAATCTTATACGGCAACACCTGTACTACTTAATAAGACAGCAATTAAAAAATGCTCATTAAAAGTATCTTCAATCTCCATCATGAAAATCGACACGTTGATGGCAGATAATCAATCCACAATAAAGATAATAAAGAAGCAAGGGAAAAATTATGGGTAATATGTTTAATTTTTTTATTCCGGCCAGATAGGAAACTCATTAAGGAAAATCACGGAATCTGAAGTAATTTGCAAAATAACTACTAAATCTGCAATAATTCGACAAAAAAAGCCACTTTAGTAAACCACAACTTTTTTCCTTCCTTTTAGTCATAAAAACATGGAAATTGGAATGGAATGACTCTTTTCGTCAATAGAATTCTGACATTACCGATGGAAATCCAATGATGGTGTGAAAGAAGGACGAGGACGAGAACGAGGAAGAGGGTGAGGACAAAAAGGACGGAAAAAAATAGGAGACAATTTTACACAACAAACAAGAAAACCACAAATAAAAGAAAAAAACGAAAAAAAAACAGGCCAAAAAAATTAACCAAGAAAATAAGAATGAACATGAGCCAGACAAAAACGAGAACGAGGCGGATGAGGATAACAAACCTCAGCTGCGGCATCTGTCTGACGGTCGCGTGTAGCTAGAGGAAGATCGGTCGATTCGAGCTTGGTGTTTGAAGTCTGTGCTGCAGTGAGGTAGGCGAGGGGAATGAGAGGAGTAAAGGAGGCAGTGAAGGAGGGGGTATGTATCAACCTGTCATTGCCGCGAGTCGTTCCCCGGTAAGCAGGTCATAAGAACGTCAATGATAGGTTATTTTATTCCATTTTTCATCATTTTCTCTCTGGAAGAGCTTCATGTTAGGAAGGTTTGTATCAGCGAGAACATAATGATTTTACTTTTCTTTTTTTTCCAAGCAAGTTGTTTTTTTTTTATCTTTTATTTGGTTTTATTGATTCCCGTGACATTGCTTTCCAGGCATTCATTACGATGACTGTAAACTTTTAATTTCAATGTATTCCTTTCCAGCAACTCGTAAAATATATTTGGGGCGTCTTTGTGATTCCTAGTCGTTGCCTTTACAAACTATACTCCTTGTGAAATTACACAACTCAAATTCTCTAACACTATTTGCTGGAATTTTCTTTAAAGTACTACCACAAAAGTTAGTCTCTCTTCCATGAAAACCTCCATCATTACATTTGGTTCAATACTCTCTCTCTCTCTCTCTCTCTCTCTCTCTCTCTCTCTCTCTCTCTCTCTCTCTCTCTCTCTCTCTCTCTCTCTCTCTCCCGGATAAATCAAAAACAGGTGCTGAAGAAATAATCAGTCGAATGAAGCGATGAAGTAATTGGTACTATTTAATGTTACTTTTTTCTTTCTGTCTTTGGTATGCATGCTTCAATGTCACGCGTTGCTCGCTCGTATTGACAGTTTATCCGTTTATCTGACAGCTCACTTTCAGGTGAAATGTACTTTTCTTTTCCCATTCCGTATCCATTTGTGCTGTATTCATCCTGTTTACGTTACCAACAAATTAGTATCCCTATATATGTGACAAGAAAAAAAATTGTTCTACATTTAAAAGTATATTACCGAGGTTTTAGTTATCCTATATATCTAATTTCCATTTGCGCCATAGGAATGTTATGCGTAGTGACAGCGTTACATCCCGTCTTCTTTATGCGTGAGAGTGACAAGAGGGTGCAACGAGCAATTTATTTTGCGCATGCATTTCACTTCCATTCCTCTCTCGAGACACGTCCGAGGCGAGCCAGTCTGAGCTGTTTCCATGGCGCCGTGTTTACCTCCCGTGTCGCCCTTGTCGTGCCACACCTCCTCACCGCCCAGCCTTAATTGCTCCTCCCGGCCACATCTACGAGAGGCGCTTTCTCCCGAGCCACTCCAGCCAATTTCATCTTTACAAACCGTGGCGGTAAAGACCACTTTTTTCACTTCACTGCTGTCGTTTCATGAGCCGCTCTTTTTCTACGCCGCCACGAAATACTACAAGTGCCCTGTAGACGCAAAGTGACGCATCTACAACTCAGCACCGCTACGTTTTCACCTCTAAACGCACTGGACACACGGACTAATATCGCTGTGTAAATAAGGGAAGATCCTTATCGCCGCCACCCTCACTCGACACTCGGCCATCAGCACAGGGATCTTAAGGTGGAAGTACCCTGCTGTGCTGATTTGGAGCGTCATTCTGACCCGATCATAAAGTTAAACGCTGATCACGAGCACTGCCCAGCTAATAATGAGGAGTGACACACGGCCCACGACATCTCAGCCTCGAATTCCTGAGCGTAACTTAAGTGCTTGGGGACAAAGGAAGTTTTAGGTGCATTTTTAGCACATGGATGCTTGAGATAACTATTCCCGCACTTCAAACACCTTCCTTTTTTTTATTCCCCCCTACTTAAGGTTACGATTTAAAACCCTGCGCTTATTTATCTCGGAGAAAAATGCTTACGATCCACGCCGGATAAATTGCCCGACCATTAGAGAGCACGAATAAATAGAGGGCAGATAAGATGTCATGGCGGGACGTGGTTTTAATCTTGAAGCTCTGTGTCGTTTGATTTTATAGCGGGTACGTGTTCTGTGTCGACGCGAGCTAGGCGAGGGACAAGAGGCGTAAATACGATAACGAAAGACTTTCATTGCCCTTCTCACTGAACCTGACGATGGCGAGCCAAGTAGAGGCACCACACACCTCCCCTATCTCACCTACGCTTACCTATCTCAAGGACACCTAATGTCGTCACCCATCCAGCGACCCGCCTTAGTTTCTGTCAACCGTGTACCAATCACCACCTTACTTATGACTGTATTTATCGTTTGTACCATGTTGTGTTGCCTTTCTTAGCGGCATGGTGGTGCTCTCTCTCTCTCTCTCTCTCTCTCTCTCTCTCTCTCTCTCTCTCTCTCTCTCTCTCTCTCTCTCTCTCTCTCTCTCTCTCTCTCTCTCTCTGCCTCTGGTAATAGAAATGTATATTCGGTAAAACACACACTCACTCTCTCTCTCTCACACACACACACACAGACACACACACACACACACACACACACACACACACACACACACACACACACACACACACACACACACACACATTATACATAATAATTCACTGTTGCTTCTACATTTTACCATTGCGTTAGAGGATCAAAGAATTTTCCAACAATGACATTTGCATCATCTATTACTGCTGCTACTACTGCTACTACTAGTACTGATACTGCCATTGCTACTATAACCGGAGACAAATGTATGCAATTGCGGTAAATTATGACAATGATAATGATGATGATAATGATGATGAAGATGATGATGATGATGATGATGATGATGATGATGACTACTACTACTACTACTACTACTACTACTACTAATAATAATAATAATAATAATAATAATAATAATAATAATAATAATAATAATAATAACAATAATAATCAAAATAACACTCATAATACTAATATTGCTTCTACTTCTACTATTGCTACTAATAATAATGATAATAACAATAATAAAACAACATTCAAAACAACCTTGGTGATTCAGCAACTTGAAGAAAAATACAGAAAGCGAGAAGAAAAAAAAATACAATATCAGAAGATTTAATTCATTCAATGCCGACTCTCATTATTCTGTAATCAAATTTTCCGATCAGAAAACCGCAGTGCGCACACAATTTTCACCACAAGCTGGCGGCGTGCGAGCGTGGAGGGGCGTGGATGGGCGCTCAAGGGTGGCTAAGTGCGCGCGGGTGGAATTTGTATTTCGTTAAAGCCAGACGGATCGAGACACCTACATTTCCATCACCACCGGCCCATTCACAGGAGTCCCACCTCCATCACCTCCATCCGAAAACGGAATCTGGACTCTCTATGGTGGAAAATGAGATTAATGGAGATAATTGAGTTATTCGATTCCTTATTGTACTTGCCATGAGTCTCGACGCTGAATTTTGGCTCAAGGCACAGCTTGGAAAATGGGTCTTTGAATCGACTAATTCGCCTGAAAATGTTGGCGACTTAACGTGGCGTTGGGTGGACATGTTGCTGGATTCCGGAATAACAAACACATATTTGCCATTACCGACTCCACAACCTTCAGTGAAATCTATGCCTATATGTCGAGTAGAAATTAATTTATGGATTTATAAGTTGCTATGGAAGGTCAAAAAACAAAAACCATGTTATGATAGAGGAAAGAGGCTGTTTCTAGTCAATACCACTACTGCCTTGTACCTTCTGTAGAATATAACAATACTTCCTTCAATGATACACGTTCTCATTTGAATTGAATTGAATTGCGAGTCTTTGTCTTTGTCTTTACTTCTGTTATTTTACGTTTTTCTACACTAGTGGGTTTTTGGATATACTACATTTACTTATTTATTCTTCATTCAGGAACTGTTTAAATTATGTTTTATCTAATATCAAAATAATCAATTCAGGCGTTAATCTAACCTTTGAGGAATAGTTAATCGCACTCTCTCTCTCTCTCTCTCTCTCTCTCTCTCTCTCTCTCTCTCTCTCTCTCTCTCTCTCTCTCTCTCTCTCTCTCTCTCTCTCTCTCTCTCTCTCTCTCTCTCTCTCTCTCTCTCTCTCTCTCTCTCTCTCTCTCTCTCTCTCTCTCTCTCAACAGAAGCACACAGCGACACTTTCGAGAATTCTCCGAAACACGTGAAAGTTAAGTATATATTTACGACCCACATCCTCGCGTACTCTAGACTTGTAAGGTAACACCTTGACTTATTAATGAATTTCAGTGGAATAGTTGGAACTCACTCTCTCTCTCTCTCTCTCTCTCTCTCTCTCTCTCTCTCTCTCTCTCTCTCTCTCTCTCTCTCTCTCTCTCTCTCTCTCTCTCTCTCTCTCTTTGTTTGTGTGCTGGAGCTAATATGCGATTGAATGAGAGAAGCTTAATATGTGTATGATTGGTAGCACTTACTTTCTGGCTCTACCAGCAACATTTCATCTTATTGAGAGAAAAAAAAGAAACAGATATAAGAAAAAAAGGGGAAAGAGCAAAAGAAAGGCGAAGAGAAAAAATAAGAGGAGGAGGAGGAGGATGAAGCAAAACACATGAAGACAGAGAGAACATACAAAATTTACTTTTCCTTGTTCTGTTTCAACACTTCTTAACACTTGCTATTTACACTAACACAAGCCAACCACACAGCAACACACCCTATCCATACTGCAACACTCACCAACTACACTGCAACACACATCATGCACACTGCAACACACACCATCCACATTGCAACACACACCATCCACGCTGCAATACACATAATTTACACTGCAACACACACCATGCACACTGCAACACACACTATCCACACTGCAACATAACCTTCCATATTGCAACACACACCACGTATCATCAACTTCCATAACTTACACTGCCGGTTTTAGTGACATAAATCCTTGAAAAAAAAGAGAGAAATGGAAAGAAGTCAAGGCGTACATTACAACACAAATCTATACCACTCAGCAGGAAAGTGAATTTACGGGTGTCGAACCAGCCATAACCAACACTCTAGATCAGGTGACTCACCACTGTGCCCGGGCCAGTTGAGGAGTGATGATTCCAGTAAAAGGAGTTCCAGCAATTTAATACAATTTATCGTCTGGACACCATTACTTAATCAATACTTATAATGAGTTTGGCACAAAGGATCCGCAATGTCGATATACGAGTACGAGGGAGATTAAAAAATATATACTACTATGTATTCACACACCTGGTCGTTTGATTAATTTAAGGTTCATATCGTTACGTCGTGTCCCTCGGGCTTAAAGGACGAGGCGAACGTGAAAACAAATTTGAGAATGCAAACAAATTAAACTCTCTTGAGGTTAGAGCAGCACCGATGACTTTCTCTCTGGTTTTCCTTAATCTGACATGTGCACTAATCTAATCCTTCTCGTCCCACACCCTTTCTGCTCCTGCTCCTGCTTCTCCTCTTCTTCCTCTTCCTTCTCCTTCTCCTCCACCATCTCCACACGAGGATGAGAAACAGTGGATTCAGTTCCGGTGGTTTATTAACGAAAGTAACAAGGTGTGCGCGTCCTGCTAGCGTGAAAGCCTGAGTGTCTGAATTGGTAACGATGCAGGATGTGAATTTGTGGTGCACTTGAGCAAGAGGGCGCGGCGACTCCTACATTCACGGCGGCTTGGGTGGCATACGAACAGCCATTAAGTGACATTACTACATGCGTGATATTCACATGGTCTCCCTCTTCCTCCGGCAGGTTATCGTCCTCCTCTTCCTCCTTCAGGCCGTCTTCCTATTCCTCTTACTCGACTTCCTTTTCCTATTCCTTGTTCTCTTCCTTTTCCTTGTCGTTTTGTTCATTTCCCTCCTCTTGATTTCTCCTTGATTTCTCCTCCTAGGTCGTCCTTTTCTTACTTCTCCTTTTCCTCGTCCTCTTATTAATTTTCTTCTTCATACTTCTCCTTCCACGTCGTCCTCATCATTTTCCTCTTCCACGTGTTCCTCTCTCTTTCCCTTTCTTCCTTCAGGTCATCTTTCTTCTGGTGTTGTCTCTCTTTTTGCTTTTCCTCCTTTTTCTTTTCTTCCTCTTGCTTTTCTGTTTGTCGCTCTATTACATTTTTTTTCATCCTCTTGCAGGTTTTCCTCCTCTTGTTATTGTTACTCCTATCCCTGCTCTAGGCTATCCTCCTTTTTTACCTTCGCTAATTTGTATTTTTAATCCCCTTCCTCTTCCTCTTTAGATAGTTACTGCTATAGGACTGTTATTATATCACTATTATATTACAAACTATTATAATGTGATACATGTAGCTTCAGTGCTTACCTTGAATCCGTAAGATACTTCAGGAGACTCTCCAGCGAAGCAATTCTAGAATGATGGAGCGTTCACTTAAAAAAAAATAAAAATAAAAATAAATAAACACCACGAATTATTTATATACGTTTCATCAGGAGTAGAATAAAAGTCAAGGATTTTTGCATCATATCCAATTAACCAAATATGTCCTGAATAAAACTCATGACGCCTTAGAGAATACCAGTGTTGAAGGCAATTAAGTAAATTGAGAAATACATAAAACATTAGGGATATTATGGAAATAACTTTAGTCTACTAATATCCTGACAACAGTTGGCTATTTCAGGACAATTTTTTTTTAAATGTTAAATTGCACAAGGAAGAGATGAGTGCATTTCAGTACTTCTTAGTAGCATGTCATCACTAAATTTTCAGAACATTCATTAAATAGACAACCTTTCTTTAACACACAAGAAACGAGAAAAAAAAGTAACTACAAAAACGAGAAGAAACGAATAAACCACAAACCTCACAAGACACCAAGGAAAAGCAGCAAATATAAAACCACTACCAAACAAGAGGAGTAAGTACATAAACAACTTGAAATTCTTGGCGTCAGTTCCATCAGACAAGCAAGTTTCAGAGGAAAGACTAAATCAAATATAACCAACGAATTCTCACGTAAAGCTTCCATCCGTTCCGTGCTCGGGGAATGTAACAAATTTCACAGGTACGCGAGGAGGTAATAACGAGATCGAGCACCTGGCGGGAGAACTGCAACGAAAACAGAAACACGAGTAAATGGAATCAAGAGAAATAAGTATAAATTGCGTCGCGTTGCTGCCTTCGGTACGAGACGAGTTGTTGCTTTTATGTGTGTGTGTGTGTGTGTGAGAGAGAGAGAGAGAGAGAGAGAGAGAGAGAGAGAGAGAGAGAGAGAGAGAGAGAGAGAGAGAGAGAGAGAGAGAGAGAGAGAGAGAGAGAGAGAGAGAGAGAGAGAGAGAGAGAGAGAGAGAGAGAGAGAGAGAGAGAGAGAGAGAGAGAGAGAGAGATAAACACTTAAAAGGTATATAAAATTAAAAATTAAAATGAGACTGAGAATCAGAGAGGGACACGAAAACACACACGCGCGCACACACACACACACACACACACACACACACACACACACACACACACACACACACACACACACACACAACTTGAGAGAGAGAGAGAGAGAGAGAGAGAGAGAGAGAGAGAGAGAGAGAGAGAGAGAGAGAGAGGCAGCCAATAAACCTGAATAGTGTGCCTGGCATTCTAATCTCCCCTTGGTGAGGTTCTCGTGCAGTCCTTACCACCGACACCGCACTCTCAGGCTTCTATCCATTACCAACGCTTACTCGGTGGAAATAAACATGATTAGCTCAGCTCCGGCGGACGGCAGGCGAGGGCGACAGCAAGAGAATGAAGAGAGAGAAGGAAAGAGTAGGACGACTTTCTGGAGAGAAAGAGATGGAGAGGAAGGGACGGCGGCGGTGGTGAAGGGGCAGGAGGCGTGGTTATAGTGCAGGGGCGGAATGTTTCTTGACGTGACTGTACTTTTTTTTTTATATAAATATATAAATCACTGATATATATATATATATATATATATATATATATATATATATATATATATATATATATATATATATATATATATATATATATATAACTAAATTAGTTTGACTACTTTTTACTCTACTGATGTATACTAAAGGTAAGATACGATTTGCCTTATTCTTTACAACTAGAAAGAAATGGTTTACATATGAACCACATTGGTGCTTCATTAACGGAAGAACATATCTTGATTACCGGATAAAAAAAGTTGAAATTGGAGTTTATTCACACTATTTCCCAAAAGAAATCAGAGCCGGTTATTTAATCATATATTTTTTTTTGGTTGCTTCTGAATGTCCGGGAAGGAAAAGTATTTTCAACCTTCCCTATTGTAGTAACAAAACAACAATAACAACAACGAAAACAAAGGAATTGTATGTTGAAAATAATAATACTTATAATAACAATAATAATAATAATGATACTACTACTACTACTACTACTACTACTACTACTACTAACAATAATAATAATAATAATAATAATAATAATAATAATAATAATAATAATAATAATAATAATAATAATAATAATAATGATAATAAAAAATAAATAATAATAATAATAATAATAATAATATTAATAATAATAATAATAATATTATTATTATTATTATTATTATTGTGTGTGTGTGTGTGTGTGTGTGTGTGTGTGTGTATAATCGTGTGTGTGTGTGTGTGTGTGTATTATTATTATGTGTGTGTGTGTGTGTGTGTGTGTATTATTATTATTATTTTTATTATTATTAATTTTATTATTATTATTATTATTATTATTATTATTATTATTATTATTATTATTATTATTATTATTATCATTATTATTATTATTATCATTATTATTATTATTATTATTATTTTATTATTATTATTATTATCATAACAACACTAGTAAGAGGAATTTAATAAAAAAACACGAAATTTTTTTTTTTTTTTCAAAATATCAAACCATTTCAAAGAACAGGTTAAGGGGTTATGAAACTTTCCAGGTAGGTTAAGTAATAGAAATATAGGGAAAAGAATAAAACAAAATAAAGGAATAAGAGAAGAAGGAGGAGGAGGAGAAAGAGGAGGAGGAAGAATTAGTGGTGGAAGGAGGTAGGACAAGACGGTACTAAAATAAAATGACGCCGATGATGAAGACGAGAACGAGGACACAGAAGATGACGAAGAGGCAGACGAGGAGAGGGACGTTCTCTGACTAAAAGCATAAAATGAGCCTGTGATTAAGTATATGAAACCGATACCACAAGATCAATATCCCTCACGTCAGCAGGCGAACCTCCAGACCCTGAGACCCGCAGCCACATCACACCCAGACCCAGATACGCATTACCTTTAAGGCGAACCCATCTGGGACATGTCTCGAGGGGCTATTAAGGGAAGAAACTCCTTGAAACATTTCATTACCTAAATGGAAATCGTAGAGGGAGCGTGCAACGCGATCACATGCCATGTGTGTGTGTGTGTGTGTGTGTGTGTGTGTGTGTGTGTGTGTGTGTGTGTGTGTGTGTGTGTGTGTGTGTGTGTGTGTGTGTGTGTGTTTGTGTGTGTGTGACACAGTATCTACGTGGGCGCATGTCAAAGTTAATTTTCTTCAATAACACTAATTAAGTACTGATGCGTTTACTGTTAATAACTTTTCAGAAATCTGTCTACTGTAATACCATTACTGTAATGTCTCATTATTTTTTACCAAAATAATTCTTCACTGGGCCTCCTCGCCCAAAGCCTTTTCAGGTGTCCTTCTACGAACCACATAATATCGGGATCTTTTTTTCCTCTACTTCTTCCCTTTGCCCTCCTTGACACCTTTGCCGTTCTCCCTCTCCCTCGAGTTATTACTCTGGCGCGAGGGTCTCACGCTTCCATCAAGACTGGACCGTAAACATGTCAGTCACTTTCCTCTCTTTCTTTCCCTCCCTCTCTCCCTCCGTTCCTTCCTTTCGCTCCTCTTCTTTTCTATTCTTGCCTTCACTCTTTCTATATCAAAAAGCTTGCCTTTCTCTTAAGCATATTTCCTTGTCCCTTTTTCGCTCTTATCTCCCTTTTCTTTTCGCTCTCTTTCTTTTCCCCTCCCTTCCGGCCACGCTGCCTGTCCGTTATCTCTCCTTGATCCTATTCTCCTGCTTCAAACAAATAACTTCTTTTAGAGCTTCCATCATCAACAAACTATGCTTCACCACCATATCATTCTTCCCTTGTTGCTGCTTCCCTCCTTCCCTCCCTCAACTCCTCAGCCCACTTTTGCACCCGCCTCTTATGCCTCGCGTGAATGATCTAATCCCACACACACACTAACCCATGAATAACTTATCCGTCAGGAATTGATGTATGCATGGGGCAAGCTGACAAAACTAAGACGCCCCATTTTCATCCTTGCTTTTGAAAGGAACATGGTGGGAGGAAGAAGCATGATGAATTAGAAAAAAAAAAAGTACCAATTCAGATTTTTCTTTAAAGACAAGTAGCAGTTACAAGATGGCATTGTTCCTCGCACTTGTCTTTCATGCTCTTAAACTAATGCAACCATAAAGTGTGTAGTCAGACACTCTCCGAACCACAGAACTTGTCGACAACAGCGCAATCAGCAAATCTCTCAATAAATCACCGACAACACGATAACAGTGTGAACTTGGAGTCTGTTCCTGTTTACATGAATTGTTTAGCAAGAGATTATAGATAACTTGACTCACTTCACTGCGAGATCTCTCATGCTCACGTATAAACAGAGCTTTAGCATCCAACACGAGAGAAACCAAACCTTCGCTGACATGAAACGCAGCCACTGCAAGAACAACAAGAGCGTTACACTGAGGGAAGACGAGGCAGAGGACAAAGATGTGTTCGATGCCGAGACGAAACCAGTGTATTTTCCCCCACTTCATTTCTCCCTCACCCTGCGGCTCTCCACGCTAAGTGATTTCCTCGTCCTCCTCAACACCATCGTCTCCTGTCTCCCAGTCTCCCTCCCCTGTTGGTAAGCCTCCTCGGTGAACCCATGGCCAGGAATCTTTTATAGCGTATCGGCTTAGGTTTGGCAGCACCGTGCATCGATATGGCTCTGGCCTCGGCTTAGTGGGATAGCAAATTAGTCTTTGCAATTTTATCTCTTTCGTCCCCGTTTCCAAGATGGGTCGGAGAGGGAGTGAGAGGGGGATTGGGAGAGGGGATAGAGGAGAGTAGGATGGGAGGATGGGACGGAGATAGAGATTGAGGGAGAGCAGGACTTGGAGGAGAATGGAAAAGGAGAACTGCTTATCTGTACAGGAGTTTAGTTGATACATGTTCATGTTTGCTATTTCAGGGAACGAAGCTTTGAAAGATTATACGACAAGGTTCTGGTGGTTTATATTCTCTCACAATCCCAAACGAGAGAGAGAGAGAGAGAGAGAGAGAGAGAGAGAGAGAGAGAGAGAGAGAGAGAGAGAGAGAGAGAGAGAGAGAGAGAGAGAGAGAGAGAGAGAGCTTACCTATCCTGCCAAAATGCTTCTTCTTTCCCGTCTATTTTTCATCACAAACAAGCAAGTGATGAAAAATGAGTAGTGCTTCAGTTGATTTTTCCAATGTAAGTTCAAAACATCAAATGAAGCTTCACGAGCCTCCTTCCCGCTGAAGAATAGGATCTCCGGCTTTATCTGAGAGTCTTAAGACCCTTCCCTTTTATCTCTAGGGCCTGTCCCTTATCTCCTCCTCCTCCTCCTCCTCTTCTCCGTCCTCCTTATCCTCTCTTTCTCTTCCTCCTCCTCCTTCTCCTCCTTCCTTAACCCTTACCCTCAACGTAAAGAGGCCTATCTCTCTCTCTAATTCTCTTTAATCCAGTGTTTCTTTACAATCTATTATTTTCTTAGTAACTTATTTGTGGTATTGGTTCCTTTCTTTAATGTTTTTTTTTTCTTTTTTTTTCTGGCACTAATAGGTTTTAGGTTACAATTATATTACTCCTTGTTTGTCTATGTGTCTGTATGTCTCTGTCTGTCTGTCTGTCTCTCTCTCTCTCTCTCTCTCTCTCTCTCTCTCTCTCTCTCTCTCTCTCTCTCTCTCTCTCTCTCTCTCTCTCTCTCTCTCTCTCTCTCTCTCTCTTTCTCTTTCTCTCTCTTCCAAACCACTTCTGTGAGTTGATCCTCCTTCGTTCGCCTCAGACATCACATTCCTTTCTTACCTTCCTTTCTCTCTCTCTCTCTCTCTCCATCCCGAGTAAAGTGCATTTCTATTCTTTTCTGTCTTAGGCGAGAAGAAAGAAAATAAATGAAGGTGAAGAAGGAAGGAAGGAAGGAAGGAAAGAATGAAAATGAACTTGGGAGATAAATCAGTTACTTCAGTATTGAGTAAACTTTTGCGAAACTCAAAGGAACAGACTCGTAGACTCCGAGGCAAGTGCAATCTTTGTTTATACTGTGAGTGACAGCTTTTATTTTTTTTTTCTTCCTAATTTCTTTCATTTTTTTCTTTTATTTTTTTTGTCAGTCTGGTTCATTCATGAGCACCGGTAGCGGATCGGTCGGAGAGGAGCGCTTCTTTGACTCATGTGTGTGTGTGTGTGTGTGTGTGTGTGTGTGTGTGTGTGTGTGTGTGTGTGTGTGTGTGTGTGTGTGTGTGTGTGTGTGTGTGAGTGAGAGAGAGAGAGAGAGAGAGAGAGAGAGAGAGAGAGAGAGAGAGAGAGAGAGAGAGAGAGAGAAGCAGTAAGTTATTCAGGCAAGCAAACGGACACACACAGACAGATGGAGGCACAAAGACACAGACAAGACAGGCAATCCCCCCCCAAGAAAAATGCATAAATATATATGTGGCGCCACGGACCACGGGAACACTCAACCATTCTCCAGCTATCTTGAGTCGCACCACTGAAGCTCCACCACAGGCTAGAACACTCCTGATTCCTGATTAAGCCAGCCAATTAGGAACAGACGGAGGTGAGGCAATGAGGCGCGCTAGCGGACGAAGGCAGTTTACACTTAGCAGACAACTCGACCACATTACGTCTCTTGTACATATGTTCATTGCTGTTGTCCAGTAACCTGTATCACATCTGTCGGCATTTTGTTCACCATACTCGCTATCTATCTAGCTAGCTATCTATCTGTCTATATAGTGACAAGCAGGCAGACAGGTAGACATATGAAATAAAAAAAATAAAGGTCATGAGAGAGAGAGAGAGAGAGAGACAGAGACAGAGAGAGAGAAGAAATTTTATAGAAATACACTGTACAAAAACATACTGACAGACAGACAGGCTGACAGACTAACATTCCATCTCAGTAAACATATATCACCCAAAAACACACACACAAATAAAAGTAAAATAAAAGCATCCAGAAAAGTCAGCTCAGTGGATTAATATTTCAACCACAAGAGACCTTCAATTCCGAGCTTTTCTCTAAACCTTTTTGCTTTGTCTGCCACGTGCCCACCAAAAATACTCCCCTCAAGTTTACAAGGATGGCAGTGCGGGACGTGGTGGGTCATAGAGGGAACCAAGGACACCGTCACCTTAGATAGAAAGGTGCAGGACACAATATTGAAAGGCAAATTCTATCTGAGATAAAAGATCGAGTAAAGAAAATATGTAAGACTAAAGGGTGTAATACCTAGTTTGTCTTTGATATTCGACGTCTTGGTATTATGTAGAGGCGAGCTATTTTCTTATAAGTTTGAATTGCAGAGGAAAATACGTTGATTTTCTTCAGTATCGGCCTCGCCTTCAGTGCTAAGAGTAACTTTTGGTTTTGCATCCTTTACGTTAACCCACATTTTTGTCTTGTGTTAGACCATCCATGCTACTTTGGATTGTTGGAAGAATAATGTTATTTTTCTATAGAATCAGCATTGGTTTCAGTGTTAAATATAACTTTTTTTTCACTAGCGTAATTATTGTCACGTTTTATTGATTGACGTCTTGTATTTGGTGAGCGCTTGGTATATTGTGTTGGGTTCTGGTGAGAGAGGTGTCACAGGATTCAAAGCTAGATATGTCCTGTGATTGTATCATCTATTTCGTTTTCTGTGAGTGTATCATCTATTTCGTTTACATTCACGTCTTCGGTTGAACGACTGATATGAGTTGCTCGAGACGGAGAACGACAATAAGATACTCAAAAGGTAAAGTGAAAACTACTGAAAACGTAACTGAAATACAAAATAAGGAAATACAAAATCTACAAACTACCACATCCTCAGAAAAAGTAGCGAGGGCCTCTCCGCCTCTCCATTCACCTACCTGTCCGTTTCCCCTTAATTGGTACATTTCTCTTCATAACTACCTGGAGAAACACCTGCGGCGAAATTTCTCTTAATTAAGCAAATATCCAATTACTATTTCCTTGCGGCCTAATTGAATGTGGACAAGCAGTGTGTGTGTGTGTGTGTGTGTGTGTGTGTGTGTGTGTGTGTGTGTGTGTGTGTGTGTGTGTGTGTGTAAAAATCGTGATTCTTGTCTTACTACTTATTTTTTACCCTTCAACATTATTTCTTTTGCCTCCTCCTCCTCCTCCTCCTCCTCTTCCTCCTCCTCCTCCTCCTCCTCCTCCTCCTCCTCCTACTCCTTCCTCTTCTTCTTCCTCCTCCTCCTCCTCCTCCTCCTCCTCCTCCTCCTCCTCCTCCTCCTCCTCCTCTACTCCTTCCTCTTCTTCTTCCTCCTCCTCCTCCTCCTCCTCCTCCTCCTCCTCCTCCTCCTCCTCCTCCTCCTCCTCCTCCTCCTCCTCCTCCTCCTCCTCCTCCTCCTCCTCCTCCTCCTCCTCCTCCTCCTCCTCCTCCTCCTCCTCCTCCTCCTCCTCCTCCTCCTCCTTCCTCCTCCTCCTCCTCCTCCTCCTCCTCCTCCTCCTCCTCCTCCTCCTCTTCGTATTCACCACCAATGTTCTATTTTCTTATTTAAGGTCTTCCTCTGATGCTCTCTTCTTTTTTTTCTTATTTCATTTATATTTTTTTTGATGATGCATTTCTCGTTGTAGCTTTTGTTTCAACTCTGAATTATATCTTGTGTTTTCTTTTATCCTTTTTGTTTAACATAGTGTCAAAATTACCATGTTTTTTCTTATCTTTTCGTGCATTTAAACTAACTTTTTTGTTTTGTTTTTTGGCCTCGCCTTACAAAGTGATGGAGCCAAATTGAGTTCATCCTTAATTTCCTCGTTACGCTATAAAAATTGTTCCGCCAATCCTGAAAATTCTGTGAAATAGCATAGCTTCCCTTTAATTACCTCCGTTTTCCGCTACACCTTATCTGACACGTCTGCTTTAATGAGTTTATTGGGACATTTTCTTTCTTCTCCTTTCACTCTTTTTCGGTTTTGTGTCTTGAGATTCATATATTCTCTATACGCACTTTCTCTATTCACCTTGACCTGCTTTTATAATTTTCCCATTTTCGGCTTTTTTAATTGAAGGTAAGATCAAACAGTCGGGACTAATAAGCATTCGCAGGAGGAGGAATAGTGGGGAAGACTTATTGGCATTTATTCACAATTTCCAACATTTAATCACGTTTGAACTCAGGTAAGAAGCGGAATCACCATTAATTAACGCCACGCACTTCGCTCAGTATCAAATAAACCAGTTTTGGTGATTTTTTTCAATGGTGAGATCAATGGCATTCTCCCCATTTGCTTCTGCATCATCTCTTCCCCTTTATCTTCTCATGCTACCACATTTCGTTTCGTTTTCCTCAATTCCCCCTCTATGCTTCCTATTCCTCACCTTCCTCATTTCCCTATCCTTCAGCTCCACCTTTCCTTCGTACCTGCATCTCCTCTTTTCCCTCCTCCTCTTCCTCCTCTTCCTCCTCCTCACGCCATCTCAAGCACCTGGCCAAAATCCAATCTTGCTGATGGCGGGCGACGAAAAATGGCATATTAAAGGCCTTGCACGGATAACAGCAAAATGTAATTATTAGCAACTTTGCACTTCGACGTCCTAAGAAGGGGCTTTGTATATTAAAGAATGGTCAGGCGTGACTTTAATCTGAGCACTCCGTCAAGGCAATTTCGTATGAAGGAAAGAGAAAAGTATTATGATAGCAACAAAAGGGGAAAAAAGTACTACTCTTGGTTCTTTTCTTTGCCAAGTAACGTGAGGACACAGGAAAGAAAATTATGAAGTGCTATGAAAGACGCCAAGGGAAATACGTCACTTGTTCCATAACTGAATCATTCTGTTTTGTGAAGGTAATGTAATATTTTTCTTTTTTTTTTCATCGAGTTTCCGTCAGCACTATACCGTATATCAATTTCCTTATTAATGTCACTCTCTCTCTATCTCCCCTTCCTCCCATCTCTCTCTCTCTCTCTCTCTCTCTCTCTCTCTCTCTCTCTCTCTCTCTCTCTCTCTCTCTCTCTCTCTCTCTCTCTCTCTCTCTCTCTATCCTTCAATCCCTTCCCTGGACCTCATCAGTTTTCCCGCCCACAACTTTTAATTCCTCCTGTCCTCAACACTTCATTCCTTTCTCTCAATCTCTCCTCTTCCTTCTCTCCACCATCCCTCTCTCATCCTCCTTTCCTTCCTTTCCCAGTTAACTCATCTTTCTTTTGCTATGTATCTTCCTTAAATCTCTTTTATCTTTCTTCTTTTCCTCCTTTCTCCTCTTCTACTTATCTACACAATCTTCTTTCATATGTTTTCCTGGTTTTGCTACACATCTGCCTGTCACCGCTATCTTTCTCTTCTATTCCAAGCGTATGTTATTTTCCTTTCATCTTGGTTTTATCTTCCAACTCCTTTCCTGCTCCGCAAGCCAACCAGAGCAACATCTCAGGTCATCACTGCTGACAGGCTAGAGATGGACACTCACAACACACTCTGAAGTCTGTCATTGTCTGAACAAATTCCAAGGAAGTCTTTAAACCAGTGAGAGAATGAAAACAGTCTGACGCCTCCTGACGTTATGCAGGAAACTCTGACAGACGGATGTAAGGAAACTACAGAGGAGAGGGATGATAAAAGAGGGAAAAGAGAGGAAGGTCAGGGAAAGGGGCGAGGACAGGAAGGAGGAGGGTGTGAACAGGAAAGCGGAGATGAACAATATGAATAGAGTGATGGGGGAAAAAGTGTATTGTATATGTGTGTGTGTGTGTGTGTGTGTGTGTGTGTGTGTGTGTGTGTGTGTGTGTGTGTGTGTGTGTGTGTGTGTGTGTGTGTGTGTGTGTGTGTGTGTGTGTGTGTGTGTGTGTGTGTGTGTGTGTGTGTGATGTGTGTGTTTATGTGTGCGTGCGTGTGACATTAGTGTGTTGATGGCGCTTCGTTCGTTATGTTTTCTTTTAAAACTTACATGTGAAGTCACATCCTATGCAATTTTTGTTATTCAGTTTCCTTCTGCTTTCTGTTTGCATTCTGATACAGAACTTCCATTTTCTGGCGAAGTAATCTGAAAGTCCATACTCAAAAGACTGACTGCATATACATCTCTCTCTCTCTCTCTCTCTCTCTCTCTCTCTCTCTCTCTCTCTCTCTCTCTCTCTCTCTCTCTCTCTCTCTCTCTCTCTCTCACACACACACACACACACACACACACACACACACACACACACACACCATGCTTTTCCCCATATATCATAAAAAAAAATTAACAGATGTCATACTTTGCTAACGAAATCTCAAGTTCATTTTATATATTGTTAGCTGGTGTTGCCACAACTCTATCCATCAAAACAGTGCATTGAATGGCGGAATGAAGGGCAATTTATTTTGACCACATAGGAAAGAGGCGAGGGAGAGGGAAAGGAAAATAGGAAGAGGGGAGCAAGAGAATATGGAAGGTGAATTGCTAGGGAACAGAGAGAGAGAGAGAGAGAGAGAGAGAGAGAGAGAGAGAGAGAGAGAGAGAGAGAGAGAGAGAGAGAGAGAGATAAGCTTTAGAATGGTATACAATTACTTTCCTGCAGTTATGGACAGATAGAGCCAGATGTTCACTTGCCTGTTTGTTTGTATTCAAGTTTGCTTTCAAGGAAACTCATTCATGAAAAAAAAAAGACAACATACAGAAAAACATATTAAGGTGGGGATAAAAGAGAGAAAAAATAAAGAAATATAACCTCCTACACCCTCAATGATTATAGGTGAAAAGTATACAAATTTTTCTAATGTAACCTGCGAAGGATTGAAAGAAACATTTTTTTTTTTTTAACAGAGAGAGAGAGAGAGAGAGAGAGAGAGAGAGAGAGAGAGAGAGAGAGAGAGAGAGAGAGAGAGAGGAGAATTAGTACAACAGTTCCTCTTCGTCAAAATATCAACCTTTTCTTCCACTATGTCTTCACATATTCATCATTTTTCAAGCCGGGATTTGTACATTTCTTATCACTTTCTTCTTTTTCCAGTCTCCCCTATTCATTTCCCTTCTCCTCCTCCTCCTCATCTTCCTCCTCCTCCTCCTCCTCCTCCTCCTCCTCCTCCTCCTCCTCCTCCTCCTTTTCCTCTTCCTCTTCTTCCTTCCCTCCTCCTCCTCCTCTAACTCATCTTCCTCTTCCTCTTCCTCTTCTTCTTCCTCCTCCTCCTCTTCCTCCTCCTCCTCCGCCTCCTCTTCCTCCTCCTCCTCCTCCTCCTCCTTCTCATCGTCTTCCTCTTCCTCTTCCTCCTCCTCCTCCTCATCGTCTTCCTCTTCCTCTTCCTCCTCCTCCTCCTCCTCCAACTCCTCTTCCTCTTCATCCTCCTCCTCCTCCTCCTTCTCCTCCTCCTCCTCCTCCTCCACCTCCTCCTCCACCACCACCACATTCCAGCTCCTTCAGTAAGGCTCCTCACGCTCAGACCCACTTTACTCCGCCTCAGTAATTTACCTGAAGCATGAAACAGGTAATGGCAGGTCACTCAGGCCAAGTCACGTCAAGAATCACTACTGGAAGAGGAGGGAGAGGAGGAGGAAGAGGAAGAGGAAGGGACGAAGGAAGGGGGGACACGAAGAGGAGCAAAAGAAAGAAAGGAAGAACGAAGGGCAAAAAAAGAGTCCATTGAAGAGGACATACAGGAGGTGGTACAGTAACTAAAGGTGGATAAGGAGTTAGTTAGGTATGGAAGAGGAGGAGGAGAAAATCTGAATTAAAAGAACGCAGCAGAGTTATGATAATAGACCAAATATTCATCCTTAAGTTTATTCCTTAATTAAGAATGGAGGAAAACAAGTTCCTTTCCAGACCAAATGAAGCTCACCACATGAGCCAAAAGATTTATAATTATGAACGTTTAACTCACCTCGACGCTGTTATATGCGACACAAGAGCCACTCACGTTTGTGTCCCTCTATACTTACTAATATCATGACATATTACTATTTTCTAGCTTATATATTTTTCCAAGGGATGTGTTGATAGGTTTATACGTGTTATTTTCTATAGGAAGTTGTATATTCCTTTACAATCTTAGTGGAAAAAAAGGTTCAGTGAATTAAAATAATATTTTGTATCACGCACGATCAAAGTTTTATGAATGCATTTCGCATTGCACAATGTTTTTGTGCTTAAAAGGGACAATAAAAGATTGGTTTACATTACGGCTATATCAAACAAGATTTATTCTTTGTGCGTAAAGAAATACTCGCGTCCCCTTATATCTACGGCTAAACAGGAAAATAAATTGCTTACGTAGGAACATAACAAAAGAATGAAATGTAGCTTTAAAACACAACATCCTTCTTAAAACGACAACGGTTATTAAACGAAGAACTTTAAAAGAAATATGTAAAATTAAATAGAAATTTTGTTTATAAAATGTGAATTATCTTAACCCTTTAAGTGGAGGAGGAAAAGGCAATACAAAAGACTGATAAAAAGAAGGGTTGTAAGCGAGGGTTGTGTGTTTGTACACCAGCGTGCTCTTACCTCCTCCTTTCTTCTTTCCTTTACTGAAACACAGCTGAACTCACGGGTTATAGCAGTGGTGTTTAGGACTATAATAAAAGCCACCCTGGCGTCATCCGCCTACCACAGCTTTCACCGTCCGGCTCAAGCTAAAGAGAAACTCTGGGCGCAGGGCGCTTCGCCCAGACAACACTGCAAATGCTTGACATGGAATACGAAGCGTTTATACAAAAAAAAAAAAACTGCATCCTAGCTCCTCTTCTACATACGACGCTTCGTGAGGCACGGTGGAAACAGGTCAAATATATAAAATACTAAATAACATTTGTGTTAATAGATTTGTGAAAGATTGTTATACAATATAAATAGAAGTTATTGGATGGCAGACACCTTTGTGAACAGCCTGCGGCACAAGCAGAGCTGGGATCTGTTGGGTTGCGGAAAATATATTTAAAAATACATGAAAGCAAGAAGAATTGCCCAGCGGCACGACGCTCGAAAAGTCTGAGATTTATTTTTTTTCTTCCTCAGCTGATATATATATATATATATATATATATATATATATATATATATATATATATATATATATATATATATATATATATATATATATATATATATATATATATATATATATATATATATATATATATATATATATATATATATATATATATATATATATATATATATATATATATATATATATATATATATATATATATATATATATATATATATATATATATATATATATATATATATATATATATATATATATATATATATATATATATATATATATATAGATAGATAGATAGATAGATAGATAGATAGATAGATAGATAGATAGATAGATAGATAGATAGATAGATAGATAGATAGATAGATAGATAATCAAACAGTACAATGCATAACACTCATACATACATACATACTATACCCAGTACACTTAATGGCCTCCCGCATACAGTCATATTTGTATATAAAAAAATGGCTATCTTTCGTTCAGTGATCTAATGCTGTCTGGCACAAAAGCTTTACAATATCTGGAAGTCCTACAGTTCATTGACCTTAACCTTTTACCTGATGGCAATAACTGATAGCTGCTGTTGAGAGGATGTGAAGGGTCACTGGTGATTACTTCACATCTATGGAGTGAACTTTTCTTATAAATATCAGCTAAATTTGAGCTGTTCTCTACTCCCAATTTTACACAGTTTCGAATTATCCTAGTAAGTTTTCCCTTCACCTCTGTACTACAACTACCATACCAACATGTAATTGAGAACGACAAAACAGACTGTATAATTGCAGAATAAAATAAGTTAACAGTTCTGGTGTCAATTCTAAGTTTGCTCAGCTTCCGCATAGAGTACATCCTAGAGTTTAATTTTTTTATATAATGCTTCTGCGTTTTGATTAAAACAGAACTTGTTATCAATAATTGTACCAAGATACTTATACTCTGTGACTGATTCAACTAACTCTCCATTTATGTACAGAGGTGACTGAGTGACTGGTGATGTACTATAGTCTACTACCATTTCTTTTGTTTTCATAACGTTAAGCTCTAGATAATGCTCACTACACCAAGTATTAAAACGCTGTACTTCTTCCCTGTAACTACTGTCATTATTTACACACAAACTCACAAGGGCAGTGTCATCAGCATACTTAAAAAGAAGAGAATTAGTGGCCTGGCAGCGACAATCGCTAGTGTACAGTGTAAATAAAATAGGTGATAACACACATCCTTGAGGAGCTCCTGTGTTTATGATTATAACCTCTGATTTATATATATATATATATATATATATATATATATATATATATATATATATATATATATATATATATATATATATATATATATATATATATATATATATATATATATATATATATATATATATATATATATATATATATATATATATATATATATATATATATATATATATATATATATATATATATATATATATATATATATATATATATATATATATATATATATATATATATATATATATATATATATATATATATATATATATATATATATATATATATACATATACACAGAGAGAGAGAGAGAGAGAGAGAGAGAGAGAGAGAGAGAGAGAGAGAGAGAGAGAGAGAGAGAGAGAGAGAGAGAGAGAGAGAGAGAGAGAGAGAGAGAGAGAGAGAGAGAGTAATAGATACACATACAACATAGTTACTAATAAAAAAAAAATAATATCCTGACACGTTACACTAAAATAGATACAAAAACAAAGACTAAATTAATAATTGAAAAGCCTATGGAATATATCAATAATATAGATAAAATTGAAATAAAAATTAGAGGAAATAATAAGTTTGAACATAAATATTCACACTCGTGGTCGGGCGCTGCATATGCAAATAAGGCGATAAAAAGAATAATTCGTTACACGCGCTTCGCCTTTACCAAACAGTTTATGGGGAACAAACGTTTGATACACAGAATGTTAATCACTTGTGCTGCAGATAATGGAAGGCAACGACAATTGCTCTTCTATTTAACAACAGGCAAACGGTCTCTATCCCCTTTCCGGGTCTACACATCCCTAGTATTTTTTTTTCCGACTAAATTCCTTACCTTCTCCCTGGTTTCTCTCTTCTCACTCCCACTAAACTTACCCAACCTAGTTTTTCTTGTCCCTCTCTATGTACTTTTCCTTCCACTCGCTCGTCCTGGTCTTTTCTTCCAGACCCTGCTGGTAATCAAACATTTTTATAGTGCTCCCCTTTCTTGGGATAAAAGAAAAAAGAAACCTTTGCATTTAACATCACCAGTCCTTACACTTTCCTCGGCATTTTCCGTTTACATCACTCACCGGTGTCTGTATCGATCGCCTGTCTCTCCTGGCCCCTCCGTGCCTCCACTTCTACGTGACATTTGGGAACTTGGAGCGATTATGATGCAGAAACTAAGGTTGGGAAAAAGGTGTGTGTGTGTGTGTGTGTGTGTGTGTGTGTGTGTGTGTGTGTGTGTGTGTGTGTGTGTGTGTGTGTGTGTGTGTGTGTGTGTGTGTGTGTGTGTGTGTGTGTGTGTGTGTGTGTGTGTGTGTGTGTGTGTGTGTGTGTGTGTGCTTTTCTCGAACGCACCTTGTTATTTTTTCTTTTAAATGCCATCTCCCCCTCTTCTCTCTCTCTCTCTCTCTCTCTCTCTCTCTCTCTCTCTCTCTCTCTCTCTCTCTCTCTCTCTCTCTCTCTCTCTCTCTCTCTCTCTCTCTGTCTCTCTCTCTCTCTGTGGAATGTTTTCAGTAAAATATTGTTTGCAGTCAACACCGCTTTTCAACCTCTCATCGAGGCGCAGTTTGTAATAGAAGGAGTGAGTGAGACGGAAGTGGGGTTTATAGAAAATCTTTTTGGGTATCATATAAAAGAAATAAGCTTACTACACATCAACAATAACCTTACGATAAGAGCCGGATGCCATGAGACAAAGGCAAGGGAATCAGAAGTCGCAAGTTAAAGAAACAACTCGTTCGTTTTAAAGAATAAAAAAATAAATGTTACTCGTAAGTTTAAAGAGTGTACCATTTTGCAGGTCAACTTTAACATAAAACCCCTTGAATGCTGAGAGCCAGTGTATCAAGGCTTAGAAAACACTAAGGTACTCAAAACTGATTAGAATAAAAATAAGTATGAATGGAGACGGAAATTAGCACAAAAAGTAGAAAAATGAAAATAAGAAAGAGGATAAAAACAGAAAGCGTTGAGTGAGAATAAAGTATCTTCATAGCCGTGACATAAGCATATTTTGAATAATAAAACGATTTTTACGGTTTATGAAAGAAAGACCTTACTTACAGGCTAAGATTATTTATTTGAGGAAAGAAGATATGAAGAACATGATTTGCATTAAATATATGATTTTTGGACACTTTACGTAGAAGAGAAGGAGTGAAGCTTTTTATATACATTTATGATGTAGAGATAGAAGTGGAATGGAGGGATATTGAATATAACTGAAGACATTTTACATTTACCATTAAGGGATTTTTCATTTACTATTAAGAGATTTATTATTTAGAAAATTAAAGCTCATAACTTAGGGAAATAGAAGAGGTGAACACATTTTTTAACAAATGTACATCACCTCATCAGTGCTGCGAGGAAGAGTTTGAAGTTGACTACACTAACAGACAAGAAATATATATATATAAAAAAAAAATTGTTTAACAGAATAGACTAAATGCTAAATGAACAACAATGATGACACCAAATGTAAATAATATGCCACTTAAAGGTTCCAGTCACAAAGCTCAATTTTGACCAAAAGAAAACCATGAGAGAGAGAGAGAGAGAGAGAGAGAGAGAGAGAGAGAGAGAGAGAGAGAGAGAGAGAGAGAGAGAGAGAGAGAGAGAGAGAGAGCGCTCCACAATAATTATAGTGATACTTTACTGCTCATAGCGAAGAAATGCGTATAACATTTTTTTTCGATTTTTTTCTCGAAGATGAGATATAGCAGAACCAGTAATGAAATCTAATTAAAGACCAACCCTAAACATATAAGGTGTATTTCTTCCTTTATGCATCATTTTGTAGTGTTTACCCTTACAATTCTACAGATTTTCATACCTTTACTAAACTTTAAATGGCATTGGAGACTAAATGTTATACGCTGAAGAGAGCAAGTGATTTTAATGTTATGTCCGTATCAAATCTGAAGGCATTTTTGTTTTACCACCATTTAAAAGTTCACAAAAGGTTAGGCACTAGTGGGTTATTGTTTGCGCATATCTTAGTGGTGATGAGCTGGAGAGGTTTAGTACAAGAATAACAATTATGTGCAGTGGATGTGGTCTGGAAATACGTCAAGTTTGCATTTTCGAGTTATGGGCAGTGGTAGTCAATAATGAAGAGTACTGCCTAGGTGCTATAACTAATAATTACATCCTAAACATCCAGTAATGCATTTTTCTTATACATTCATTCTGATACCCATATTTACACCGCTCCTATCAATAACAGACTAGCTCACACCACACATACCGTATCCTTACACCAGGTTCCTCCCCACGCGTGTCATTAGGGTCCTCCTACGACACCTGTAATCGTTAATTAATCACCTTATTCTCACCTGCCCTAAACTACCTCCATTAACGCCAACTGGAATTAATGTGGAGTGAAATGTGTGTCTCCCTATCCATTCTGGAGAGCTAATGGAACAGACACACACTATCTCTCTCTCTCTCTCTCTCTCTCTCTCTCTCTCTCTCTCTCTCTCTCTCTCTCTCTCTCTCTCTCTCTCTCTCTCCGAATTATAGAGACCATTGACCCAAACTACATCAAATGACCGCTAATCCAGATTTAGGTCCGGATTCGGGAGAGGATAATCACATCTCGTCCGGTTCCTGAATATTGTTTGGATGTGACGTGACAAAATAAAGGTGTGTTCCGTATTCGGACTCGACATCCGCCTATCCGGATATTATTTTTCTGAATTACTTTGTGGTTAATTACAGAGAGAGAGAGAGAGAGAGAGAGAGAGAGAGAGAGAGAGAGAGAGAGAGAGAGAGAGAGAGAGAGAGAGAGAGAGAGAGAGAGAGAGAGAGAGAGAGAGAGAGAAGAGTAATGTTTGAAAAACCTATTTCTAATGTGTGTGTGTGTGTGTGTGTGTGTGTGTGTGTGTGTGTGTGTGTGTGTGTGTGTGTGTGTAATTCCACCTCGTTCGTCTGCTGGTCACCCAGCCAGTCTTCCCATTACGGAGCGAGCAGTGCTCATAGACCGATCTTCAGACTGAGACCACACACACACACACACACAGGATGACCACAACCCCTCGAGTTACATCCCGTACCTATTTACTGCTATGTGAACAAGGGCCACACATTAAGAGGCTTGCCCATTTGCCTCGCCGCTTCCCGGGACTCGAACCCGGCGCTCTCGATTGTAAGCACGCTTCACTCACAATCGAGAGGGCCGGGTTCTAGTCCCGGGAAGTGACTAGACAAATGGGCAAGCCTCTTAATGTGTGGCCCCTGTTCACCTAGCAGTAAATAGGTACGGGATATAACTCGAGGGGTTGTGGCCTCGCTTTCCCGGTGTGTGTTGTGCGTGATGTGGTCTCAGTCCTACCCGAAGATCGGTCTATGAGCTCTTAGCTCTCTCAATAATGGAGAAAACTAGCTGCATGACCAGTAGGCGACCGAGGTGAATTACACACACACACACACACACACACACACACACACACACACACACACACACACACACACACGCACACATACACACCAACTATAGTTATAGTAGATATAGTTTTTTTTTTTTTTTAAACATTCTCTCTCTCTCTCTCTCTCTCTCTCTCTCTCTCTCTCTCTCTCTCTCTCTCTCTCTCTCTCTCTCTCTCTCTCTCTCTCTCTCTCTCTCTCTCTCTCTCTCTCTCTCTCTCTCTCTCTCTGTAATTAACCACATAGTGTGTGTGTGTGTGTGTGTGTGTGTGTGTGTGTGTGTGTGTGTGTGTGTGTGTGTGTGTGTGTGTGTGTGTGTGTGTGTGTGTGTGTGTGTGTGTGTGTGTGTGTGTGTGTGTGTGTGTGTGTGTGTGTGTGTGTGTGTGTGTGTGCATGTGATTGTGATAGATCACACTTTATGGGAAGACTCGCTATTTTTTTTAACTTCCCTTCAGTAATAATGTACACGAAGGGATGCAATTCATAACAGAAGTTTTATTCTTTAATAAATAAAAAAAAAAACACTGTCTTCCTTGTATTATTATCCTGATGACGTGCACAAGAGCTTTATGTGTTTATTCCCTTCATGAATTAACCAAAAAATCCAAAGATATAATAAAACTAAAACACACTGCAGAGAGAGAGAGAGAGAGAGAGAGAGAGAGAGAGAGAGAGAGAGAGAGAGAGAGAGAGAGAGAGAGAGAGAGAGAGAGAGTGGGAAAGAGACAACAAAGAACATAACAGAAATACATCACGAAAAAGACCAATAAAAAAGAGCAACGTGGTAATAAGTGAATCCTTTGCATGAAAAATAAAACCTTCCTTACCTCAATACTTAATTATCTTAGTCATGAAATATCCCGAGACAAAGGATAAGGGGAGGCAAAGCAACACGCACCCAACACAAAAAAAACCCTACACACACACTCACACACACACACACACACACACACACACACACACACACACACACACACACACACACGTTTCATAGGGTCACAAAGGTGTTCAAGATAATAGCATTGCACGGTCGTTTCTCCTTTAATGCCCAGCGGGATGTAAAAGACGCAATTGTCGTCCAAAGGAGAGGGTGGTGAAGGTTGGGAGGCGTCCGAACACACCTGTTGACGCCCGGGGCTGTTTGCACATTGCAGTAGGTTCTGGTGGGAGAGCGGGAGGGTAAGAGAGAGAGAGAGAGAGAGAGAGAGAGAGAGAGAGAGAGAGAGAGAGAGAGAGAGAGAGAGAGAGAGAGAGAGAGAGAGAGAGAGAGAGAGAGAGAGAGAGAGAGGTGGACGAGGAGAGGGAGCGAGAGCAAGAGAGCAAGAGAGAGGAGAGAATGAGGAGGGATGTAGCTCTTTCTCGCTTTGTCAAAGAAGAGAGGTGGGAAGAAGAGGAAGGGAGTCTGAAAGTGCGGTGGATGAAAGGGAAGGACTGCAGGGTACGGAGTGAAGGAATGATTAGATGTAAGGCTGGAAGTGTGAGAGCATGCAAGATTATGAGATGGAAGAAAAGATGAGTGGTTGGAAAGGAGGAAAAGGGAAGGACTTGAGGCAACGTAAGAGGTATGTTAAATGAATGAAGGGCAAGAGAGACACGTGAATAGGGAAGATATTTATGGAAGACGTTGGAATGAGATAAAAAAAAAAAAAAGGGAACAGTGGAAAAACAATGAGAGAGGTAAAATTCCGCTCCCTCCTTCACTCCCTTGTTCTCTCGTTCTGTCCCTTCCCTTTCCCTATCCTCTTTCAGCTTCCTCTTCCATCCCTCCTCTTCCTCTTCCTCTTCCTCTTAACTACCCCGAGGTGTTGAGTCCCGTTGCTTTTACGTCAATAGAACGCTGCTCTTTTGTTTCAGCAATGCATTTTTTGTTTTACTTTCTCAAGAATTTTGTTAAAATTTTCTTTATATTTACTTTTACAAACTGGTACTTTGTTAGACTCATGTTGTGCGTATGTCACTATACATTTTACATATTTGTATAACTATCAATGCTACTACCACTACTACTACTATTATAAACTGCTGCTACTGTTGCTACTGCTGCTACTACTATTACTACTACTACTACTACTACTACTACTACCACTACTACTAATGTTGGTGCTACCGTTGCTGATGCCGCTGATGCTAATATAAATTCACATCTTTTACCGACTTAAAACAACAAAATAGAAAAAAAAAACGAGTCTGAGAAAAATCATAATGAATTTCTCCACCAGGAAAAAAAATTAATAATGTTGTACCACAAAACCCATTAACGTCTCCCATTGTAGCAGGTCGACTCGGTAACTTAGGAACAAGACAGGTGAATTGGAGGTGACGCCGAGAGGTCACCTTGGAAGTGATAGTGGAGGGGAAATTATGTTATCATCGAAGAGAGAAATATTAAAGTATTGGAGGTGAGAGGTATCGAAATATTGGAGCTGAGAAATATTGAAGTATCGGATGCAGGAAAAGAGCGAAGATGAGTAATGAGAGGGAAAATATAAAAAAAAAAGTGTAAAAGAAGAGAGTGGAAGGCGGGAGAGGAGAAGGGAAAGGCCATTAGCGAAAAGAAAGAAGAACGAAAAGATGTTAAGATAAAAATCGATGTGTTGAATAAAATATCCTAAACAAATATGAGCACGAACTACAGAATAAAGACGATAAAACAAACAAAACATAGAAAACTGCACATAAAGGAAAAATTATGAAAAAAAAACATCAAAACAACGAAAAACTTGAAACAAACGAGACGAAACACTATCTGAAATAATTAACCATATATAACTGGATTTCTAGATCAAGAATATAGAAGCAATTTGAGGTCCTAGCATACACACGCGCCCTCCAACGCATTCCTAACTGGCTTCCAGGCCCACACCCACGCGCACAGAGGCATGAAGGGCGGCCAGGCATGAATACCGAAGGGTCTTGACGCAAATGAGATGCTACACGCCCTAAATTAAAGTTAGGAAAAGGAGGAGAACCACATTCGCTGTAAATTTAGTTGAACAGCCTTCTTTTTCTACATTATTTTTCGATACTTTATGTGTGTGTGTGTGTGTGTGTGTGTGTGTGTGTGTGTGTGTGTGTGTGTGTGTGTGTGTGTGTGTGTGTGTGTGTGTGTGTGTGTGTGTGTGTGTGTGTGTGTGTGTGTGTGTGTGTGTGTGTGTGTGAGTGTGTGTAGTTTGCCGTAGGTATTTTACTTTTATATTTTAGTTAACGTATACCACGCAATCATTCAACAAAAATGATGGCAAATTTTCCTATATTAAAATGCCAACCGCCGCTGTCATTTCTACACGAGAATAATACGCGGGTCGAGATACACTGATTGCTTCCACAAAACAAAACAATAATCATATTTACTGCATACCCATTTTTTAGGATATATATATATATATATATATATATATATATATATATATATATATATATATATATATATATATATATATATAGAGAGAGAGAGAGAGAGAGAGAGAGAGAGAGAGAGAGAGAGAGAGAGAGAGAGAGAGAGAGAGAGAGAGAGAGAGAGAGAGAGAGAGAGAGAGAGAAATGTAGAGCTGTGGGGCTACCATACATACCTATACTGCTTACTTTTCGTTGTATTTCAAGAGCAAATGACCCATCTACCCATATACATCCATTTCAGCCAGAATTTCTCGGTCACGGCACATGCTTACTCCAAATCATGCCAAAATGCTGCTTCATGACGATCTCTATCTATCAAAAACCATTGCAATATTTGATGTTTAAATACGTATGCAAATTTCGCAGAGTAACTGTGTAGTATAGTGATCCATAAATCAGCGGCGGCGGGAAGCGATGAACACTACAGCTTGGTAATCGATACATACATGGAGAGAGAGAGAGAGAGAGAGAGAGAGAGAGAGAGAGAGAGAGAGAGAGAGAGAGAGAGAGAGAGAGAGAGAGAGAGAGAGAGAGAGAGAGAGAGAGAGAGAGAGAGAGAGAGAGAGAAGACAGAATGACTAATAGAGAGAGAGAGAGAAAGAGAGAGAGACAGAGATGACTAATCTCTCTCTCTCTCTCTCTCTCTCTCTCTCTCTCTCTCTCTCTCTCTCTCTCTCTCTCTAACCTCAGACGTCGCTACTCGGGTCTCCTTTCCACTTGCAGGCAGAAGGCCGGAAAGGGTTCTCTAAAGGAGTAGGAGCTTGAGGAAGAGGAAGAGGATGCAAACCAGGAAAGGGATGAAGAGGAGGAGAAAGATGTAGTAAAAATTGCAAGAGAATGAGGAGGGTAGTAGGTAAATAAATTAGAGAGGGAAGAAGCAATTGGAAAGACGAATGATGAGAGAGAGAGAGAGAGAGAGAGAGAGAGAGAGAGAGAGAGAGAGAGAGAGAGAGAGAGAGAGAATTAGTCTTTCTAGCTCCCCACCAACCCCATAAATTAAATCCTCACAGGACTTCCCTCTCCATTTCTCAGCTCCCTATTCCTTCCTTTCCCTCTCATTCCCTCCCTCCCTCCTGTCCTCCCACCCGCAGCTCCTCTCCCAGCCTCTCTCTTCCCTCCGCCGCTAACCAGACGCTCGCAGATTCTTGGTTGCGTCGACATGGCCCGGAGGAATATTTTTCTCCACCCTGACCAGAGAGGTGGAAAATTTGGTGCCTCCACTTTCCATTTTCTCTCTCCCCGTGCGTGAGGAATGACCCGGAATAAAGGGAGGGAATGGAGGAATGGAGAATGAGAGGTGAAGGAATGTTATGGAGAGAATACAAGTAAGGGGAAGAGAGAGAGAGAGAGAGAGAGAGAGAGAGAGAGAGAGAGAGAGAGAGAGAGAGAGAGAGAGAGAGAGAGAGAGAGAGAGAGAGAGATTAAGGGATAGTTATAAGGCAGTTAATTTAAATATATTATTAAAACATTTTTTATTTATCATTTTTTATGGCGTTACTAGCTTTGATTTGTTACCCTAAAACTGCCCATAATTAGGGGCGCGCACGTGCATGCATACAGAGAGAGAGAGAGAGAGAGAGAGAGAGAGAGAGAGAGAGAGAGAGAGAGCGGAAGGGGTATAGGATATGGTTCGAGAAGGTAAGGAGTCGGGTCTGGGATTGGGGGTTTCAAAGCACAGGCGGGATGGTGATCGAGACAATGAAGTCGCCATTACGGAACAAAACCGAGGCAGGTCCGGCCTTTTTTCAGCCTCCACGCCGCCACCATAATCTATTATCGCATCCTTTCAGAGCCAACATTCTCATGCAAATAAGGAACTCGAGCGTCTTGCCACACATGCCCTGAGGATAGTTACACAGTCCCCTCTCTGCTAGTCATACCTCTTCCTCCTCCTCCTCCTCCTCTTCCTCCTCCTCCTCCTCCTCCTTCTCCTCTTCCTTTTCCCCGACCATCACTTTTCAACCTCTCAGTTCTCTTTCATTACAATCATGAGCTTTGTCCTTTTCTCTTCCTTTCTCCTCCCTCCTCTTCTCTTGGCTGGTCTTCCCTTGTCTAGTCTTGGCTAGTCTCTCTCTCTCTCTCTCTCTCTCTCTCTCTCTCTCTCTCTCTCTCTCTCTCTCTCTCTCTCTCTCTCTCTCTCTCTCTCTCTCTCTCTCTCTCTCTCTCTATATCTCTATATATATATATATATATATATATATATATATATATATATATATATATATATATATATATATATATATATATATATATATATATATATATATATATATATATATATATATATATATATATATATATATATATATATATATATATATATATATATATATATATATTTACATGAACATATGTTTACTTTACTTTCTTATCTTTTTCCTCCTTCTTGTCTTGTTTAAACTCTTCCTGTTTCTTCTTCTCCTCCTGCTTTTCTTGCATGTCTTCCTTTTTTCTCAGAATTTATGGCTTTTCCCCTTTGTTCCTGCGCCCTACCTTCCTTCTTTATCTCCAAGTCCTTCCTCTCTTTTCTCTTCTCTCTGCTTCTCATCTATTCTCTCTTCGTATCTTCGTCTTTGCCTTTTTATTCTATATTTTTTTTCTGATATCTCTTCCATCTTCACTTCCCTCCGTTTCTCGTCCCTTTCGTTTAGTTCCCTTCTCTTTTCTATCTTCATACATCTCCTCTCATCTTCCGCCATATTCCTCTCACTCTTCCTCCTCCTCTTCTTCGCGCCAATTACGTAAAGGACAAGAACAAATACTCGTTTTCTTCTCTGCCACAAAAAAAAAAAAACATCCTCTATACACATTTTACTACAGTTTCCCGGAGGCATTTGTTTTTCTTTCTTTGTCGTTTATAAATTTACTACATTTTTCAAGATATTCTTATTCGCGTTTTTCTTCTCTTTGTTTTTTGACGGATGTTAGCAGTTTGTGTGTGTGTGTGTGTGTGTGTGTGTGTGTGTGTGTGTGTGTGTGTGTGTGTGTGTGTGTGTGTGTGTGTGTGTGTGTGTGTGTGTGTGTGTGTGTGTGTGTGTGTGTGTGTGTGTGTTTGTGTGTGGTGGTCAAAATTAGAGCAACAAACTCTAAAAATAGATATATCACACAAAGTTTCTCCTTAAAGGAACAACAACTAAAACTACAACCACACCACCACAATCACCACCACCACCACCATGACCACCACCACCACTACCACCATTTCTACCCGAGCAAGTCACGTGGGGGTCGGCGTGCCCATCGATCGTGGACCTAATGGTGATGACCCACGTAATGAGTGGTAATGAAAGGCGGAATAAATTCATCCTTCGTACTGTAAATAATGTCACCCCCTGTGTGTGTGTGTGTGTGTGTGTGTGTGTGTGTGTGTGTGTGTGTGTGTGTGTGTGTGTGTGTGTGTGTGTGTGTGTGTGTGTGTGTGTGTGTGTGATATGACTCAAGTTTCATTAGAATCTCTTTTAATGCCTATTTATCCTGCCATCTTGTTTGTTTTTTCTCGCCATTCTCTTTCTTCTCTTCCTCTCGTTCTTCTACCTCTCTCTGATCCGTATCCATCAGCTCCATCACCGCCCAGCTAATCAAATAATACCGTTGTTCATGTCAATAATTATTCGCGTTCAAATTTCACTTTCATGAAGCACATCGAGGCATTTAATTCCCAACAGTGCAGCTTGTGCCTTTTTTCTCCTCACCTCTACAATTAATGGCCTACATCTGTGTCTTTATTCTTCCATCAACATTATTAGTAAGTCTGAGTTTTCTAAGATACCAACTTTCAAACTACAGCATGAGGAAATCTACGTATAAAATATGAAATGGATAAATGCAATCAGTAAAAGTAGTATATGGAGTAACTATTAATTGTCGTTCTACTCTAAGTAAGGCATGTAAAGGCATTCAACATTTTTTTTTGGTAAACGCAGCATTGTGAAAAAAGGCCTATCTCCAATAACAATAAAAAAGGTTCTTTACACAACGTAAAATGTATGAACAATTGATTTTTTTTTTTCCAATATACGCAGCGAAAGATATCAACAATAGCACTCGTTTAATTTCTATATTATTATGTCCGCTGTATATCTCATTTCCATTCAGCAGCGTAGGGTCTTATCGCGGTGTGTGAGGAAAATAAAGAAAACTCGCTCATGTGGACCTGATCCCTTGACAAACAGGAATTAAAACTCATCAAATTCACGCCGGAATTCCAAAATATCACAGTCACTTTGTGTATGTGTGTGTGTGTGTGTGTGTGTGTGTGTGTGTGTGTGTGTGTGTGTGTGTGTGTGTGTGTGTGTGAGAGAGAGAGAGAGAGAGAGAGAGAGAGAGAGAGAGAGAGAGAGAGAGAGAGAGAGAGAGAGAGAGAGAGAGAGAGAGAGAGAGAGAGAGAGAGAGAGAGAGAGAGAGAGAGAGAGAGAGAGAGAGAGAGAGAGAGAGAGAGGACCCACCAGCACTACAATTCACATTCACATCAACAAAATAATCATCATCTATCCTTTGACATTTTCATTTACCTTGGTTAGATATTTGACTACGAGAGTTTTTAAACATATTTTCTTAAAGTCATGCATTCTTTCTTCTTTAATATGTAAACTATTCTTGTATCTAAGGAAAGACGAATTTAATCACTATTTCTTATTGTTTTCTTATCCGTCCGTGCATAAAATCTCATACATTCCTTTGGTCAGTAATATAGAACGTCCATGGAGAAAAAGACTGAACACTGAATAAAAAGTAGATTATCAATATGGAATAATTAAGACGGAAGAAAATAGATGGAAACAAAGAATAAAGAAATGGAAGCGAGCAAAGGAAGAATGCGACAAAGGAAGAATGTGAAAGTGAAGTCAAAAGGAACACTGGTTAGGAAGGAGGAAGCGGAGGAATTAGAGTAAGTCAACCATCTCCTAATTCCTCCTTACATCCTCCTCTGACCTTCAGCTATCCAGATGGAAGCTGCAGGACAGGAAGTTAGGGGGAGATAGCTGTGGTGAGGAAATTAAGTTGTGGTAGTAGTAGTAGTAGTAGTAGTAGTAGTTGTAGAAGTAGTAGTAGTAGTAGTAGTAGTAGTAGTAGTAGTAGTAGTAGTAGTAGTAGTAGTAGTAGTAGTGGTAGTAGTAGTAGTAGTAGTAGTAGTAGTAGTAGTAGTAGTAGTAGTAGTAGTAGTAGTAGTAGTAGTAGTAGTAGTAGTAGTAGTAGTAGTAGTAGTAGTAGTAAAAAAAATAAAGTCCTACCTGATACAAAAATAACTGATATGAAAATAAATTGTCTTGTACAATGGCATCTAAACAACGAAGAGAAGAAAAGAAAGAGGGTCACCAAACAAAGGTATTGCTTCCATATAGTCACATATCAACACGATGACGCTAGTCAAAAATGTAGTGGCAGCGATGGTGTGGGAAACAAAAAGAAAGAAAAAAAGATACAATTTTCCCTAGCAGTGCATCTGACCACGGTCGCCGAAGCACCATATAAAACACACCTGCAGCATTTTTCCCCCGTAACGTCGCCTGCTTCTTGTATACTCGGCAAAATAGGATGTACTTTTATATTACTGGTATTGCAGTAGGTGTTTATTTCGACATTTTAAACAAAGAGGTGTCTAGCTCATTGTCTTGCTTAAAAGTCAGGTAGAGGTGAATCAAATTATTGTTCTCCCCTTCATTGAATTTTCATGGTACTTAGGAGAGGATTGAGGGCGATTACAATGAAAGGTGTTAAAATGTATCATGACTAAAAACGCATCGGGTTTTTGTCTGTTACATAACCAATAATGAATAAACGAAGGAGTTTTGATACTGGCTAGATACTTCACAAAATAAAAAACATTCTATCTATGACTAGGGAAAAAAATAGGAAAGAAAAGACGACGTAGTGAAGGGCAGATGAATAAGATTAAAGAAGAATGGAAACATGAATTAAGGGGAGATGGGGATGGAGACACAAAGCAATTTAAGAGAGAGAGAGAGAGAGAGAGAGAGAGAGAGAGAGAGAGAGAGAGAGAGAGAGAGAGAGAGAGAGAGAGAGAGAGAGAGAGAGAGAGAGAGAGAGAGAGAGAGAGAGAGAGAGAGAGAGAGAGAGAGAGAGAGAGAGAGAAAGGGGAAGGGAGAAAACCGATGAAAATGGTACACAATAGGAAATGAAAAAAAGAAAGATAAAAAGGAGAAAGAGATGAAAAGTGGAAAGAGTATATGTTATGAAGGAGGAATGAAAGACACTAGGTTGATAACAGGAGGAGGAAGAGGAAGAGGGGGACGACGACAACGATGGTGAGGGGGAAGAGGAGAAATACACCAACGAGACGATCAAGACGGGAGGAGGAAGGAAGAGAGTTTGTGGTTTACGGTAAAATCTGGCAGTAAGTTTGAGTAAGTACGGGTCCTTCTATCACTCTATTGAGGCAAAGGATGACGGAACAACACCAGAGACGGCGTCTTGTCCCTACTATATACTCCCCCTGCCTTTATGACGCATCCTGATAACTTCTCCTTGACGCTCCATACCACATCACATCATAAACAAACTGACAGACGCACATAAAAGAAAATATATAGCTACACATTTTTCATACTGATGCACGTTCCTTGTCTTAATATACCGATACACTGACAGGAATAGATCAATATAGACTACATATGCCTCGGTAACTCTCAAACTTATAGACGCCGTGCCACACACACACGCGGAGGAAGCAGAAGGGCACTGGAAAGGGGGGATGAGGAGGGATTGTGTGATGGTACGTAACCTTGGCGCCACACGAATCACAACCCCAGCTCTAGAGGAAGGACTGAATGACGCCTCCGGAAGTGTCTGTTTGTGTGTCACTTGGTGGTTGTGTGGAAGGAGGAGGAGGAGAAGGATCAAGAGATGGTGGAGAAGGAATATCAAAAAGGAAAAGAGGTAGAAACGAGAAGGAGGGAGAGAAGTAAGAAGAGCAAGAAATGGAAATGGAGGAGGATGTGGAGAAAGAGGAGAAGCAGCAGCAGCAGAAGCCGAATGATGGAGAAAGAAAAAGAAGAAACTGGGAGAGAAGAGATGTGCATAACAAAGCTGGTGAGTCTAATGTTGAAATGTGGAGCACGTCTTTCTCAGCACAGCCAAAATATAACTCAACAGGGGAAGGAAATGAAATAATTGATTAGATCGCCTTTCACTACTTACTTTTTGGCTCGCCTCTGCTGCACCAAAAAAAGTTTAGGACAACCTGCACTGAAGTTAAAATGCCGCGCCATGAAGAAGAAAAAAAAAATTCTCCCACTCTGACATTTTTTTTGTGTTGGTGCTTTACTAGTCAGGGAATGATGGATTGCGGCCTATGCTTTAGATGCTAAACTGAAAGAAAAGAAGTGTCTATATCACTAACCAAACACACACACACACACACACACACACACACACACACACACACACACACACACACACACACACACACACACACACACACATACACACACACATTGCTAGATATCTATCAAACTGGTGATATTATTGACATTTACATATAAGCCTTTCAAATAGTAAGGAGAGAGAGAGAGAGAGAGAGAGAGAGAGAGAGAGAGAGAGAGAGAGAGAGAGAGAGAGAGAGAGAGAGAGAGAGAGAGAGAATATGGCCACGTGCCAACTTTACAGTCTATGGAGTGTTCACAGACGAGTCGACTCTCTTTCTTTACAAAGCTACTCTGACTCTTGAAATTAGGGTCGTTTTTTTTTTTTTTTTTTAAGTCTGTCGCATTGTAGTCGGAGTTATATCCCTTAAATACTCTTAATGTTGTCGTTAAATCGTACAATTATATATGTTTAGTTATATTGCAGTTTTGTCTCGGCGCCGTAGTAACGCAACCTTTTAAACTTTTAAGACAAAGAAAAAGTGCAGAGGCGACTTGACTTCCATTTCCATTTCTTTCATCTCTTCCTCCATTGCCTGCACTCGACCTTCCTTCCTTTCTTTCCTGCATCTTTTCCTGCCAGACTTCCTGTTTCGAGACCTTTTTTACTCCAACGCTTCTGACCTTTCTCCAACTCACGAATATTCACTCCCGAGACCTTTTCTTTGATGACCTATTCCTCTTTGACATATAACTGTAAGACCTTTTCTTTCAATATTACAACCTTTCATATGGAAACCGTTCCTGCAAGACCTTTTAGACACTGGCAAAACCTTTAGACCTTTTATTGAACACTACTCCCTAACCACCAATCTCTCACCGTGCGTTTCCCAGTTATCACTATCTACCCTTTATCTCTAGCTCCTCATCTCCCTTTCTCTCCTTACCCTCCCTCAATCTTTCCCTTGTCAACTTTTTCACGGCTGCCTAACAAGTTAAAGGTAAATAATCCACAGTCGAGAAAGAATAAATAGAAAAAAAAAACATGGAACCCAAGACCTTATGACACCTGCACTAAAAGAAAGACCACGAGACGCCACCGGTGTCATTCGTGTCCTTAAATGGTCAATGAAGACGTGTCATTGCTGGTTCTTGTAAAAATTTTTACTTTTTTTTATTATGTCCAAAAGAGTGTGAATGATTAATTCCTTTAATTTTGGTAAAGTTATGACTATTTAATCTCTTAATTCCAATCATTTGAATGCTATGGCATGTCAAAATGAATGAAATGGTGTCGTACATTTCAGTATAAATTTATAAGACGCCACCTATTAGGTAGAGTAATTTCATTTTTCAGTACCAATTTTAACATCATTGCTTCGTAAAACCGCTTTCCGAAAGAAAATGACATAAAGTAATAAGGAGCCAAAGGATTAAATATAAACAAACACCTAAACCTGTAAATAATTCAAGAATGCCAAGAGGAACTCCCTTCTGCTTACGTATAGTCAAATTTCACAGGTAATTACTTTCTCAGGAAAATATGGATTTTCCATGTAGTGCTAATCACGAGGGGTTGCAAAAGTAATGTCTGGGAATGACAGTCTCTTCGGCCTCACGACGGGAGGAGGGGAACCAGTTGGAAGAGAAATCTAAACCTCTTATCCTGCGAGGTGAACGGGAGGAAGATCTAGAGAGGCGGGAAAAATAACTTAAAGGAATGTGTCATGGGCGGAAAGGTGCCAAGGTCACAATTTCCAATTTTAGAATATGTTTCTACTATGAATAACTATTTCTCAATACAAACATATTTTCTGTTTAGAACATCATAGTTTATCTTATGCGAATTTGTTTCTTTCAAACATCGTCAAATTTGCCAAAATAGCAGAGCGGCTTAAAAGGATGATAATCTAAATGATCTACTTATAAAGGAATTTCTAAAGTAGGTTAACTTCTATCAACTATCTATTACCCTAAAACACTCTCAGTATCATTTTTCATGAAGCATTACTTGAGGATACTATACACTATACCACGATTCTGGTGTAGATAGAAATAATATCTATTATATATATATATATATATATATATATATATATATATATATATATATATATATATATATATATATATATATATATATATATATATAGAGAGAGAGAGAGAGAGAGAGAGAGAGAGAGAGAGAGAGAGAGAGAGAGATATATATATATATATATATATATATATATATATATATATATATATATATATATATATATATATATATATATATATATATATATATATATATATATATATATATATATATATATATATATATATATATATATATATATATATATATATATATATATATATATATATATATATATATATATATATGTGTGTGTGTGTGTGTGTGTGTGTGTAATTAATCTTGGTCGCCTGTCTGTCACCCAGCCAGTCTTCCCCATTACGGAGCGAGCTCAGAGCTCATAGACCGATCTTCGGGTAAGACTGAGATCACATCACACACAACACACACCGGGAAAGCGAGGCCACAACCCCTCGAGTTACATCCCGTATCTATTTACTGCTAGGTGAACAGGGGCCTCACATTAAGAGGCTTGCCCATTTGCCTCGCCGCTTTCCGGGACTCGAACCCGGCCTTCTCGATTGTGAGTCGAGCGTGCTAACCACTACACTACGCGGTGTGTGTGTGTGTGTGTGTGTGTGTGTGTGTGTGTGTGTGTGTGTGTGTGTGTGTGTGTGTGTGTGTGTGTGTGTGTGTATTTACCTATTTGTGTATTACAGGGCCCGAGCTAAGCTCTCTGTGTCCTGTCTCCTTGTCCACTCCTGTCATATCTGTGTGTGTGTGTGTGTGTGTGTGTGTGTGTGTGTGTGTGTGTGTGTGTGTGTGTGTGTGTGTGTGTGTGTGTGTGTGTGTGTGTGTGTGTGTGTGTGTGTGTGTGTGTGTGTGTGTGTGTGTGTGTGTGTGTGTGTGTGTGTGTGTGTGTGTGTGTGTGTGTGTGTATTCCTGTACAACTAAAATATAACGCAAAAGTAAGTAGAAGTAAGCGCAAAATATTCAAGGCAAATCTATTACTACTATTTTTTTTCTTATTCGTTTCAATCTCCCGTTTTCCTTTTTACACGATGGAAGAACGAGTTATATTTGAAAGCGACAGCGGCGGGTGGAAGCTGGGCGTGGCGGGAACAGGAGAAAATGTGATGGTCTTGGGGAGAGGAAAGTTTTCCGTATGTGTTGTTCAATAATGCTATAACAGGATGCATCGTGCGGCCTACCAACCACGTCGCCTTAGAGGGAATCAACACCAAAATGCAAATTAATGTCTGTTCTTTACTTGCCATAACTTTCATTGTGTGGGATATGAAACGCTAAGGCTAAAATAAAAATAGTGCCATCATTTTTTTTTTTTTTTAAGACTGGTGGATTTAGTGATTATAGAGCATATGATTATTCACTTCTTTTTACTAGTATTGTTACTGTTATCAAAGTATCTTTTCTAAACGTTAATAAGACGCTCACGTTATTCCGCATTAGTCATGTATGCTTCCTTCCTCACTCTGGGAAGGCTTAGCTTAACATTTCAGTCCTTAATAGATTAAACACACCTGACTCACTAGTAAAGCCAATATGACCGGGTGTCGCGGGATAGAAGTGTACAACAAATTAAATGCACAGCCACATATTACTTTGTCATTCATTAGTTTCAACCCAGGACAGTTCCATGTCATGTGGCGTATCCACTATTATGAACTCATTAACTAAGCGAGTATGGATTCTGCACACGATAAACATCTCACACTACAGAAGTGTCTCATTCATTGCCACTGCAACTCAACTGGCATATAACAAATGCTACGTTATTAATTGATACAGAGGCAGGCGGATATATTTGCGAAAACAAGTTGCTCTATCTAACTAAGTAAAAATGCTAACAAATGGCACAAGGCAACTTCCTCACTCACCATTGTATCGTGTGAGAGGAAGACTGATTCAGGTCGTCCATCAATTAGCTACCATGGAACTAACCTTAATTGGGTTTACAGTACCTAGCGCAGCTTGCTCAAAACTGGGAAAAACTCAACTCCCCTTATTTATTTCAAGTGACTTTATTTAGAGTGATGTGGATCAGGAAAAAAAAAAAAAATACAGGTTTCCGTTGATACTCCAGCGGCAAGGGAAACGGAGTCAAGAGGTGAAAAAAGCATCATGTCAGATCCTAATAACCAAAAAAACGCAATACACGAGGTCTCGAGTTATATATTAATTCAATTACTGTGTTTCCGTTCATCATTTTCTTGATAAATACAAAAGAACAAAAACAATAATAACAAGAGGCAGCATTAAAATGTCAGCAGCTGTTGTTGTTTGTTGTTTTGTTGGTCGATGTTGTTGTTGTTGTTGCTGCTGTTTTTGTTGTTGTTGTTGTTGTTGTTATTGTTATTGTTGTTGTTGTTGTTGTTGTTGTTGTTGCTGATGCAGCTGCTGCTGCTGCTGCGCATTTCCATGTCAGAGATACGCCCAACATTTTTTACTTTTTCTTACCTCTAATCTTTCTGCTTATGCTGTTACCCTCTCTTCTCCGTTGGGATCATCTGATCACAATCTCATATCTGCATCTTGTCCTTTTTTTTTCCAATCCCTCCTCAGTATCATCTTAAGGGGAGGTGCATGAGGAGGTATTATGCTGATTTTTCCATGGAATGATTGATGTTTCCGTTTCAGAGACCCATCTCTATGTACTAAGCACAATATAAATGATAGCGTCTAGCATAGAGACATACATTCTTCACTCTTCTTCTCAATCTAAATCTTCTAAACCTTGGTTTAACACAGACTGTTCTCGTGTTATACATGATACAAAGGTTACCCACAAAAGGTAATCGATCCTTCTATCACCTGAATTTTATGCACTTTATATTTTTGCTCAGAATCATGCCAAGTATGTTATTCTACTTTCCAAACACTCCTTCATAAATAGAAAATATCAAAATCTTTCACACTCTAACTCCCCTCGAGACTTCTGGCCTTTAGCCAAAAACACCTGCAATAAGTTTATTTCTTCATCTATCTTTACTTTATTTCATTATGATAGCACAACAGCCATCACATCTGTCTCTAAAGTTGAACTCTTCTCTCAAACTTTTGCTAACAGTTCTACCTTGGATAATTCTGGGCTTGTTCTTCCCTCTCCTTTTTCTTTTGACTTTAGATGCTTTCAATTAAAATTCTTCAAAGTGATGTTTTTCAAGCTCTCACTGGC
>NC_059284.1:5680249-5687749 GCF_017591435.1 Portunus trituberculatus
TCTCAAGATCTTTATTTATTGTCTCATTGGCTGAACCAAGAAAACCGCTGGCCTTGTGTGGGTACAGAAGAGAGGGTGGAATGACTAACATCTGCTCAAGGGGAAGATCGTTCAAAAGGAACACACTTGATTTGCTGCCTATATGGATAAAAAAGACTCCTGACGATAGAAAAGGTCTAGCATCAGCTGTAGGAGAACTTGAAGGTATAAAACCTTTCTTTAGTTTTTGACGTTTTTGCACCAAGGCCAAAAACTAATTTTCCTTAAGACAAAAATCACGTGAAACATAAAGCTTTTAAATTATGCACACAGCAGTCTGCAGTGCAGCTTGGCTTTCGCTTTTGTTTTTCTTTTGCAGAGGTGTTTTATTCTTCTGTGTCTCCTTCAGGTAAATCGGTACAAGTCCCCGATCCAGATGGCGCCGTGTAGACGTCAAGTAAACACGCTACTTCTCCCACGAGTCAGAATGGAATTTTCCACGTGCGTGAGTAACATTCACCAAATATCTCATCTTGGACTATTACCGCTATTATCACTACCGTCATTGCCATTATTACGTGGCACTCGGTACATGAAAAATCTCTCGGCATTAACACCAAAACCACATTTTGATCTCAAGAGAACCACGTTTAAGAGCACATTAAAAGCGGTGCCGCCTTCTATTCACTCATTGACCCCGCATATTCCCACCTTATAGTGCATGAGGATTTTAGACACATTAGTAAATTAAAAGCACATGGTAGCCAAGCAGCTTTCGTCATGGCTTCTCCACGCCTTCCTACCCTTCCCTCGGCCAAGCGAAGGCTTATCTTGCGTCATGTACAGGAAATGCAACGTAATTTCTTACAATTCGGGATACTGCAGAAATGAAACCAACGCGCCTGTGCTCTTACTGTTTGTGGTTCTTACTTTTGTGTTTTTTAAGCTTGAAAATGCACGTTGAAGGTAGATAATGTTATTGGCTCTCTGTGTATAAATGGGTGGGAGCGAATGCACACACACACACACACACACACACACACACACACACACACACACACACACACACACACACACACACACACATAATAACCTTTTTTGAGTAGGTAGTCGCATGTATGCAATTAAATGTGTATATATATTTTTTTCCTTTTTGCATAGTACGTGTTCCAATTGTTAGTGAAAACAATAATTAATTTATTATATTTTGCATACAACACACAATCTCAATGGTATCTGATGCAGTGCAATCTCTCTCTCTCTCTCTCTCTCTCTCTCTCTCTCTCTCTCTCTCTCTCTCTCTCTTGTGTGATTATTGCATAACACACCAATGGGACCAAGTTAATAAGGACGGGGCTTTAAGGGCGCAACCCCACAACTCAAAGTCTCTTGACACCCCTCCACCCATGCTCCCTTCTCCCTGCTCCCACAATCCCCCTCCCTCCTTCCCTCTCAATTCCTTTCCCCTTCCCCTCCTCCCTTTCCCCTTCCCCCAAAAGCTCATCCCACATCAAGGCCGCAGGACGGAAATTAGGTAAAAAAAATGTCCCCCTAATATTCATAGTGGATATTATCTTCTCTTGCAAACATAATTAACGTAATTAATTCGCTTCGATAAACAATGTTGTCGCCTGTTCCATCTAGGCAACCACCCCCACAACTCCTCCTCTTCACTCCCCTTCCCTCTCTCTCTCTCTCTCTCTCTCTCTCTCTCTCTCTCTCTCTCTCTCTCTCTCTCTCTCCCTGGCTTCTCGTTTCTTCCTTTTTCCTTTCTTCCTTGCTTCCTCTCCAGTTTCTCATTTATTTACTATTTTTTCTTTCGATTTTTTTTCAGTCTTTCATTCTTTCATTTTGTCTCCTCTTTCACTCTGTTCACCGATTCCTGCATCTTTTGTCACTTTTTTTTTCATTCCTTCAGTCTTGCTTTGAATTTTACTTTCCTTCGTTCCTCTTTCCTTTTCGCTCTTTCCTCGCCCCTCCCTCATAAAAGTTTGTATCCTTTCCCTTCTATTTTCCATCACCGATCCATTACCTCCGCCCATCTTGTTCACGGATCCTTCAGACGTTAAATTCTCCTTCCTCTTTCTTTCCATCAGGTGTTCTCCTTTCCTCCATTTATCTTCCCCATACACATCTCTTCTAACACCTTAAGGTGGAGAGAATTGCCTTCCTCTTCTCAGAACTTCCTTTCCTCCTCCTCCTCCTCCTCCTCCTCCTCCTCCTTCTCCTCCTCCTCCTCCTCCTCCTCCTCCTCCTCTTCCTCCTCCTCCTCCTCCTGCTCCTCTTCTTCCTCCTCTTCCTACCTTTCCCTCACTAGCAAAATAAAATTATTCCACCCTCACTTCCCTCACCAATACCGCAGATTCCCTCAAATTCTTTTCTTCTTCTCCCCTTCCATTTTTTTTTTTCCTTCCTTCACCTTCCCTCCCGCCATTCCCCTTCCCCTCCCCCCTCACCGGTCGTTGCCTTCTTCAGCTGAGGGGAACCTGTACTTGTCACCAGCTGTCGCAACCCCTCCTAGCTCCCCTCGCTCTAGAAAAATGCTTATTGTAAGTTATAATTCAAGTAACTCATAAAACGCACACCAATCGGTAGTAAACTTAACCAAGATATGAAAAGTTGAAGGGGATTCGGATAAAGTAAAATTCGCGTCGGTATAATCTGGTTTGCTTAATGTTGAAGTGCTTTGATGAACAAATGTTTTATTATGACAGTTATCTTTTTGTATTATTTAATCGAGTTCTTTGGGAAATTAAAACAAAGCAAAGATATGAAGAAAGGGAGACATTTTTTATACTTTTTTGGTGTGTGTGTGTGTGTGTGTGTGTGTGTGTGTGTGTGTGTGTGTGTGTGTGTGTGTGTGTGTGTGTGTGTGTGTGTGTGTGTGTACAAAATAGTTTACAAAATGCATGAAAACAATAAAAGAAACACAACGGAAGACTTTCACCGCTGGGTTGCAGTGAACAAAAACAACTCCCTAACACGGCAGGGGGAAAAATAGAGACGAAAAAAAGAAAAAAAAAGACAAAAATGAAAATAAATTCAGTACAACTCTCGAGGGAAAACGTTGTCTTTCTTCCTCCCCTTGAAGTTTGTTGACAAATAAGCGGGAAGCCTCGACATAGCTATACCTTAACTCCTGTAGACATAAATTTGCTGTGGGCGAGAGAAAGCAGTAGACAGTGGGCGGGAGAAGATAGTGGGCGGCGGGATGAGCTACCTGTCCCTTCCCGCCCTCTTTTTCCACCCTCCCTATCCCTTCAAGTGACTCTAAACCGTCCGTGCCTCCTCTAAAGGGTCCTCGCCACGGGAAGGAGTCGGGGTCTTGAAACGAATCCAATTCTTACACCAGTTTCACTTGAACCGCATTGACTAAACGTATGGAAATTAAATGGTGAGGGATGAAAGGGAAGTCTTGGTAAAGATATATTAAAGAAGTGTCCCTGGGCTACTCCACTGACGCATCTTGCCCACTTTCTCTCTCTCTCTCTCTCTCTCTCTCTCTCTCTCTCTCTCTCTCTCTCTCTCTCTCTCTCTCTCTCTCCTTCATCTACATTGTTTATCCCGATTTTCTCTTTAACATTTCAGGCGTGTAATTAAGTTCCCGCTGAATTCATGTCTATTCATTTACTGCACGTAATGGAAAGAGAGAAACAAAAAATCATGTGGCAAAAAAGAAAGCAAATGAAAATAGGAGAAAAAAGAAACTGACTCACTTTAATTCCATGAGTGATTCTATTTGATTATTTGTAACAGCCTTGTACTCAATTCACAAGTGCAATTTAAAATCTCTTAACACGATGGACATAATATCTGGAATGTAAAAGCGAGATTTTCACCAGGAGACGTTTAAGTAGTTTATATTTTTTTCATCTTACTCTTATACATGAAGGGAAAACAAGAAAGTATATTTCATAACTATACGGAGTCGTTACTTTCAGGGTGAGGAACAGAGACGTGGATTATGATTGTAATAATGCTACAACTCTTATATGGCAACATTTATTTGTATACGACTGGCAATATAGGTACTCTACATTGTTCTTGCTATTGTTTAAGGTCACTTGTACTTTACCTACTTTTGTTTTCCATTAGTTTCTCATCGCCTGTGTTGCATTACCTCCCATTTTCTTCCGCGCTGAATGGATGATTGTGTGCGGCAGTAAGGACGAAAGAGGTGCTACATTTCCCCCTAATTGGTTCTGTCGATGCCGTTTTGCTGTAATTGGCCTCGAATGTAGCAATGAAAACAATCCTACGTATCAAATTAGTGGCCATAGAGTCGCTGTCTATAGTAATTCCCATTCAAACTTTAGCGAATTGTTCTGCCGTGGGTTGGGTCTGTGTTCCCAATAAAGCTGTTGTTGGAATTGTTATTTATGCAATGAACACCGATTTACTAAACGTATTTTAAGAATTATAAATGTCACCTTTCGTTATTGGGTGGGATCATATGAATTTGTTTCCGATTGAGAGTGTACGTACGTGTTATGATGAAGAAAAAGATGTGTTAGTTATTATTATCAGTTACTATTATTATTATTATTATTATTATTATTATTATTATTATTATTATTATTATTATTACTACTATTATTATTATTATTATTATTATTAATGTTATTATTGTTATTTTTATTATTATTATTATTATTATTGTTATTAGGATTATTATTATTATTATTATTATCATTATTATTACTATTATCATTAGCATTATTTACCGCTCCCTGGCACCAGTCACCACCAAACATTCCAGATTATATTATCAGAGGAGAAAAATAATTCAGCATTTCATCCTTCTTAATATTTCCAAGTCAAAATGAACAAAAAATATGTGGCTGTGAAATAATTTATTAGTCTTAGTTGCCGCAGGAAGTCTGTGGTCTAGGAGTGATTTTCATGATTTGGAAATCATATTAAAAGGTGCAAGATTTTCCTTAAGGATTTTATTGCGTGCAATAAAATTCTTGATTTTTTCACTTGATTTACAAGAATTTTTATATAATTCCAATAGAAAACGAAAAGCAAAGTATTTTCAATATTCACTATTATTTCTTTTCTCAGAGCAAAACAAAATTTCCGTGTCCTACGAGTAACTAAACATTCAGATATAAATTTGAAAGATTTTTTTTTTACTATGCCTTCAGTTCAGTTACATTGCAATTATTCCTTAAAAATATCCATGGTGTTTCCCAGACCTCAGATTGGGAAGGACGCTACCTATTACTCCGGCACCTATATACCCGCACAGACCCCTATATCGACCTTCTATTGTTTACACGAGGGTTTGTGGCATAAATATATCACGGCGGCAACGCGTGTTTACATTTCCCCAAACTCTGCAGGACATATGCAAATGCTCCTTGTCTTGCGAATACCAATATCTGTAGCTTCTGTTTGGAAAGAAAATATCGTCATGTTGATTCTCGTGTGTTTCGTTTCTTCAATGCGGATTATCAGAAGCAGCTTTGGTTGAGCGCCCTGCACCACCAGCGCCGCAAAGAATTACTTGTCTGGCTGATGTTTTACAAAACCATGGAGAGTTGTATGGCAGATATATTGTTATGTCTGTCTTCATATGTCCGTCTTTTGCCTGTCGACTCATCTGTCTGAATGTAACCCCCCCCTCTCTCTCTCTCTCTCTCTCTCTCTCTCTCTCTCTCTCTCTCTCTCTCTCTCTCTCTCTCTCTCTCTCTCATTCACCTATCCAGATACACACCTCGGTATATCTTTAATTTACCTTCAGAAATATAGGTAAGGAGGAGAACACACGTTCTTATCTTCCCTGGTATTGATTGGTGCTTTCAATCTCTCCTTATCACTCAATTAGGAGGAATGTCGAGTGACCAGAAGCCTGTGGCACGAGAGGTGACGTGAAGACATGCCAGCCAGGGTCGTGCCAGCTGATAACCCAGTGAATTAATTAACGTGAGCGCTGGGTTGGTGTGGGAACGACAACACGTCATCCTCTTCCCCTCCCGTACCATCCTGTCCCAAGCCACCTGTCAACCATGTAACCTGAATCCTTCCTGGGTTTAGACGGAGATATTGATGTGTCTCGCCTGAATCTGTTCTCCCTTGGATATTCCTGATATTTTCGTCTCTTCTCGCTAGGATGTTAAGCTTTCATATAGAGCTCCATGGTTTGTTTATTGCAGTGTCTGGTAAAGTCTGTGCGTGTGTCTGTTTTTGTTTCCTTTTCTTTTTTTACTAACGTTTATGTGCGTATGTATATAGGTGTGCGTGTTCTAATTCCTGTGCTTGGCGTCATTTCCTCGCGTGTCTCAATCAAACAACATTAATTTTACTGTTCCGAGAAATCATACGATAGTCATGAATCCCTCAGGCCCTAAAAGTTAACTAAAACTCGACACTCTTACTTCCTCGCTTCAGCACCGGCAATATTTATTAATAATAATCTGATTAACAAATGAAATTATGTATATGCAATTTCAGTCAACAGATACATACCAAGAGGACACACATTCTTTGACATCCACGAATTTCTACATAAATAATGGCGTTCATATGAAAAGTGCAAGACATTTACATGACTTTAATCAACTATTTAAGAAAAAAAAATGATATGATCGAATATTTAACAGCGTTGGAATAAACATAAACATCAGTAGGGGATTGATTGCCTGCCTACAACAGAAAAGAAGAGAAAAGAAGGCGGCTGAGAGGGGGAAGAGGCAGAGGGAGAGGTGAGAAGAGAAACATGAAAAAAAGGGGAGGGGAGAGCAGGGAAGAGTGAGACAGCGAGTGAGAAAGAACGGAGAGGGTGGAAACTAGGAGAGGGAATGGGGAGGCGGAGGAGAGAGGAAGAGGAGTGAAGTGAAAACGACAAAATAAAAGAAGGTAGTGAGGAGTGAAACGAAAGAAAAGGGAAAGGAAAGGGAATAGACTAAGAATGGAGTGGAGGAGATGGAAGAGGGCGGAGGAGAGGAGGGAAAAGAACAGACGGCATGAGAAAGAAAAAGAAACGGATTGAAGTGGAAGACATGGGATGAGAAAGGGAAGAGAGAAAATAGATAGGAGAAGAAAGAACAGAATGAAAGAAACGGGAATGAATATGCTAGACAAGAACGGAACAAATGGCGCAGGAAAGGAAGGGAGAATAAAGAAACAAAGAAGAGACTGGAATGAATATGGAGCAGAATGGCACAGAATGGATTGGAATGAGGAGAGTGAAAAGGAAATACAAAAGAATGAAATCAGTCATGTAGTGTTTGCCAAATTCATAGTGTCAGAATCTTAAAAAAAAAAGAAGTATAAATATGAGTCAGATCAAGTAAAGAGTGAAATATTAATGAAATGTGGAATAAATAACTCTCTCTCTCTCTCTCTCTCTCTCTCTCTCTCTCTCTCTCTCTCTCTCTCTCTCTCTCTCTCTCTCTCTCTCTCTCTCTCTCTCTCTCTCTCTCTCTCTCTCTCTCTCTCTCTCTCTCTCTCTCTCTCTCTCTCTCTCTCTCTTTCTCTGAACCCCAGCACGCACGGGACGCCACTAATGCATTC
>NC_059284.1:5695249-5710249 GCF_017591435.1 Portunus trituberculatus
ATACTGCTTTAATGGAGGAAGGGATCGCGAAACATATTTCAAAGCTACACTGAGGAAAGACAAAAAGAAAGAAGAGAAAATCATATGCAAAGTCACACATCTACACCCATGCTATTCTATCTTCATTACTGTGATTCCGTGCCAAGACCCAGTAGTGCACGCTGTATACTAAAGACTACCTACACTCAGTGGTGGCAATATACTACATAGCTTTCCTCAGTTCTCATACGAAGCAGACCACGAGGAAATTAGTGAACAGAAAATGTATACAGAAAAGACTAACGCATACTTTGCCAGAACAACTCGAGCCAAAGTATTTTCATTTCGGCAGAAGTGGAAGAAGTGGAGAGGTGCTAAGCAGGTCTCTCCTCGAAGCTTCATTACCACCACCCGCAATGCTCAAATGACCTTCCTCCTTCCCTCCCTCTCTCTACCTCCCCCTCTTCCTCCTTTCTTTCTCCGTCTCTCTCTCCGTCTCTGTCCTCCTCTCCTTCTTGCCACAAGGCTATATCCTTTTTGTTCTTAAGGAAATTGGCTTCCGGTATTGCAAGAGTAAGTGTTTTGCTGATTATGCTTCTGTTTTCTGCCCTTGGATTTGTTTTCTTCTCTACCACTTTCTCTTATACCTTATCCCTCTTTATTACTTTTTTACACCTCTTTTTCCTTTCGTTATGTGTTTTTTTTTTTCTGTTTTATTTTACTTTTATTTCATCTTATGTGCGACTTCCTGCTTTTTATTCTCTCTTTATTTTCCTGATTATTGCGAGAAGAAAAGAATAAATGGTAAAGCACTCTGCTCTCCTATCTGAACTCGTTTCCAGATTAATATTAACGTCAATCTTTTTCCTGCAACGCCGCCACATCACACCTTCATAATCACGTGTTAATCGTATATTATTTATCTACTTTTTTTCCGTAGTGGCCGCTCGCACGCTCATAAACACACACACACACACACACACACACACACACACACACACACACACACACACACACACACACACACACACACACACACACATAATTCTCTGCAGTCTTCGGTGGAATCAACCTCGGGGAAAGTGAACATTCTACACTAAAATACTTGTTGCAACATGTGCTGTGCTGTCAGTCTCTTCATCACATACCGAAACACACACACACAAGCACACACGCACACACACACACACACACACACACACACACACACACACACACACACACACACACACACTTTCACCTCAACTCAGACTGCATTGCAATCGATACTCAAAACAGGATTGAAAAGAAGATATCCAAGACACGACAGATTGACAAGAAGAAACGAGTGACACTACTTTACATTCCAATTTATTATTTATCAGGAGGAGGAAGAGGAGGAGGAGGAGGAGGAGGAGGAGGAGGAGGAGGAGGAGGAGGAGGAGGAGGAGGAGGAGGAGGAGGAGGAGGAGGAGAGAGAGAGAGAGAGAGAGAGAGAGAGAGAGAGAGAGAGAGAGAGAGAGAGAGAGAGAGAGAGAGAGAGAGAGAGAGAGAGAGAGAGAGAGAGAGAGAGAGAGAGATTAGATTAGATTAGATTTGATTTATTTTGGCTCAGACTTTTTACAAAGTATGGAGCACATCCTCCAATCACAATTTGCAATTACAATTTTCATTGAGAACATACATGTATTACAAAAATAACTTTTGTACTGCCTTGGCGAACATAGCTAAATTATTCAGAATTTCAAACCCATTGTCCTGAAGCAGTCTGACAAATTTAAATTGGTTTTGGTTGTTTATGTAGTACATAGGTAGGAGTTGTTTCCTAAGCCTCATTATTTCTTGATTTTTATATATTAACAAAACATGGTATTCATCACCTACCTCATTTTCTTCACATTTTGTGCAAAGTCTATTTTCTCTTGGGGTATTATTATATCTACCTGTAACGATAGGTAATCTGTGATTGCCAGTTCAAAATATACACAAGGTGATTCTTCCCTGTTTTAGTAATTTTAACAGATAATCTTGCATAACAAACTGATCTTTATAGGAGATATATGCACTACATGATGTTTTATTATGTAATGTTGCGTTGCACTCTGTGATCCACTAGTCCTTAACATTTCTTTCAAAGGCTAATTTCACCTACAAAGGGTTACATCCATTTTGTTCAAGCCACACACCTGACATGCCTGAATGATCTAATACAGATTTTACAAATTTTGTCCAAGGTGACTTAAAACTATTTTCATCATGCAGTTTCAAGAGACACTTATACATTATACAACTCCGTTTTCTTTGCTTACCATTAAATAACCTTAACCAATAACCTAAAATTCTACTTTTAATATGAGTAATGACAGGGTATTTATCTAGCTCTCCATACACCATAGAATTACAGGTGGTCTTTCTAACACCAAGTATATGCTTAAATGTACAACCTCAATTACTTTTTACACCCTATACCCCCATATCTCACAGCCATACGTTATTATACGTAATACCATTGTATCAAAAAGTTCTAGTTGCAAATCAATTGGCAAATTAAATTTTCTACACTTTGCAATCAAGCTGTACATTGTCCTCCTTCCTTGGTGACAAAGTTTCTCTTGACATACCTTAAAACTTCCATTATAATTCAAAGTTACACCCAAAAATTTATATTCATCTACAATTTCGATTTGTTCTCACTTGAATTGAGGATTATAATTTCTTGCAATATCTTTTCTCTTTGTAAATACTGTGATTTTGGTTTTTCTACAGTTTATATCTAATTTCCACCTGTCACAGTATGTTTCCATAGCTTTAAGTGCATTACTCATACCTCTTTCATCTTGAGCTAGAATAAGAGTCGTCAGCATACATGAGAACAAGTACTTTGAGCATAGAGTCAATCCATTCCTCACCTATTTGAACAAAATCACAATCATTATTCAACAAATGATCTTCAATATCATTTACAAATAAAGAAAACAGAATTGGTGACAAATTTTCTCCCTGCCTCACACCACTACGACTTGCAAAATAATCAGAATATTCCTGGTTACAAAAGACACAAGACTTAATATTACTATACATATTCTTAATAACTCTCATAATCTTACCATCAATCCCTGCCCTCAGTAATTTGTACCACAAACCATCCCTCCAGACAAGATCAAAAGCTTTTCTATAATCAATATAAAAGCAAAATAATTTTTTTCTCTGTGTAAAAACAAATCAATCAATTTTTTATTACGAAAACATGGTCAACAGTGGAATAGCCTTGTCTAAATCCTGCCTGAATTTCTTTGATAATCTGATTTTCCTCACAAAATTCAGCCAATCTTACATTTAACAAAAAAGTGAATAACTTTCCTAAACAGCTTAAGAGTGTGATACCTCTGTAATTATTCACCTCACTGACATCTCCGACATTCTTATAGATAGGTACAATGATTCCAACCAACCAATCATCTAGTATGTCTCCTGTATCCAGAATTTTGTTAAACAATTTAACATACAAAGGACACATTACCTCTTTTGTACTCTTAATATATTCATTTATGACATCATCAATGCCACCAGCTTTATTGTTCTTAAGCTTACTAATCCATTGTAGTACTTCGTCTTCAGTTACTTCCTTATTTAATAAGGCATTAGCATTAAGATCAATATTCACTTCTATATTTTCATTACTCTGTTCTGATTCACCTAGACGTTTAAAATGTTCCTTGAACTCTGTAATTAAAATTGGTAGATCAGATTTTTTTTTTTTTTTTCAAAATTTGCCAATATAATCTAGAATCTTTGCTTTTGGCATTTCTCAGCTTTGAGATGAAATTTTGTTTTTCTTTTGCTTGCACTCTTTTAATTTCTCGTTTATAACTTTTCTTAACCATGTCATTATGGGAGGTCACTGTTTTTAAAGTATTGTTCTTATGCTTAGCCTTGTGATACTCCTGTCTACTCACATGGCATTTCTTGTCATAAGCTAACATTGCTGTGTTGTTTGACTTCTTTGTAAATTTCTTAGATTTTGGAGGGAATGTTTTGAAAGCTGTGTCCAGGAGTATTTTTTTCAATTCACTTGCAATTTCATTTACAGTTCTATGATCTGCATTTTCAATTAAATTTAAGACATTTTCCTGACTTAGGTTTTGAACAAATTCATCAGTTTTATTCTTATTCCATCTACCTGGTTTAACATTCTGCTCGCAATTATTCAAGTTACTGATTCCTCCCAATGACAATGAAAACGAAAAATCTTCTTCCTTTTTCCTTAGACTTTTTAGAGTAAGAGATATACCACAATGAACATCTGAAAGGAGTGGATCAGAATGGCAAACTTTAAATGTTTCCACCATTGTTAAAAGTACAGGCGATCCTATAACGTAATCCACGACGGTATTGAACACAGTAGTTGCCTTACCAATCTTTAAATCATCATCTACTCTCCCATTAAATATACACAACATATTATTTCTACACATATCCAATAATTTTTAACCATAGCTATTAACATTACTAGTGTCACACGAATACCTTTCTATCGGAATGTTATGGTTCATTAGATTATTTATAATGTCCAAGGTAGCTCTTGACAGGTCATCATCTGCAACATACTGACTTACATTATCAATATCAGAAACAACACTTGTGTGTGCATTAAAGTCGAGAGAGAGAGAGAGAGAGAGAGAGAGAGAGAGAGAGAGAGAGAGAGAGAGAGAGAGAGAGAGAGAGAGAGAGAGAGAGAGAGAGAGAGAGAGAGAGAGAGAGAGAGAGAGAGAGAGAGAGAGAGAGAGAGAGAGAGAGAGAGAGAGAGAGAGAGAGAGAGAGAGAGAGAGAGAGAGAGGGGGGGAGAGAAAGTAGAGATTCTCATTCAGTGTTCCGAATAAAATATGTGTTGCCGGAAAGATATGAAAATTTAAATCAAAAGTGTGTGTGTGTGTGTGTTTCACTGTTTGATCTGCTGCAGTCTCTGACGAGACAGCCAGACGTTACCCTACGGAACGAGCTCAGAGCTCATTATTTCCGATCTTCGGATAGGCCTGAGACAAGGCACACACCACACACCGGGACAACAAGGTCACAACTCCTCGATTTACATCCCGTACCTACTCACTGCTAGGTGAACAGGGCCTACACGTGAAAGGAGACACACCCAAATATCTCCACCCGGTCGGGGAATCGAATCCCGGTTCTCTGGCTTGTGAAGCCAGCGCTCTAACCACTGATCTATCGGACGTGTGTGTGTGTGTGTGTGTGTGTGTGTGTGTGTGTGTGTGTGTGTGTGTGTGTGTGTGTGTGTGTGTGTGTGTGTGTGTGTGTGAGTGTGTGTGTTGTACAAATTAAATGGAGAGGCGCTGGAAAAAAAAGGTGGTGGAAAATAGAGGGAGAGAGAGAGAGAGAGAGAGAGAGAGAGAGAGAGAGAGAGAGAGAGAGAGAGAGAGAGAGAGAGAGAGAGAGAGAGAGAGAGAGAGAGAGAGTGTTGTAAAAAACAGGAATAATTAGGCACAGTTTTTTTACGCGCAAAGATAATTGACAGACGCAAGCGAACAATCACTTGTCTGATATGAAAAGAGAAAGAGGAATAAGGAGAATATGACGAAGGAAAGAAATAAATAGTGTGTTTACGCATATGATATAAAAGACGAGAAATGAGGCGCGTAAAACAAAGGATACCAGGAACAAAACGCTAAAAAGAAGGAAAGATTAATTCGTTAACTTAGAAACAATGACAACTTTTTACATTTATTTCACACTAAATTTAAACAAGATGATTATCCAACGCTCGATTACACTTTATGCATCGACAAACAAGACAAAGCGGTCAAAACAATAAAATAATAGAATATATGGCAACAATTTAACAAAAGAAATGTTTCCCTTTTGACCTTGTAGCTTTCACACCGATAGAGAAGACTGTGAAAAAAAATATATATATTAAAAGAGAGAAGATGCATGTCTCTGGAGAGAAGGTATAGAAGAACAGATCTAAGATGAAGACAAAGGAATATTAATTAGATGCAGGTGTTCATAGAGAGAGAGAGAGAGAAATACACACACACACACACACACACACACACACACACACACACACACACACACACACACACACACACACACACACACACACACACACACACACATACACACACACACACATATATACACAAACACGTAAAATGAGAGAGAGAGAGAGAGAGAGAGAGAGAGAGAGAGAGAGAGAGAGAGAGAGAGAGAGAGAGAGAGAGAGAGAGAGAGAGAGAGAGAGAGAGAGAGAGAGAGTATAAAATATCCATCACATTAACACTAAAAGAAAAACATGACCATAACATAAATACATATGAAAAAATGGTGAAAATTAGGAAGGAAAAAAAAAAAGAGGCTAAGGCAAGGTAAGATAAAGTTAAGTAAGGAAAGGTAAGGAAAGGAAAGGAAAGGCAAAGCTAGGTATATGTGAGTGAAGTGAATGAGATGGTGTGGTCAGGGGAGGTTCATGTCTGCAATAAAATGAGAGAGAGAGAGAGAGAGAGAGAGAGAGAGAGAGAGAGAGAGAGAGAGAGAGAGAGAGAGAGAGAGAGAGAGAGAGAGAGAGAGAGAGAGCAAAAAATACATGAATATATTAGTATATTTCCATATTTCAAAGTATAATATCTGATTTAAACTGTACTTTTTTTTCCATGCACTAATGTACCCTGAAGGAAGTGCGTTGGTTGCCTCGCCTTTCTCTCCCCGTCTGTCTGTCTCTGCGTCTGTCTTCTTTTGCTCACCACATGTATATTAATATGTGTGAGGTCAAAGCCGCTAATTAATGTGATAATGTATTTCGAGAATTCTTAGTAACAACGCATCTGTTAATGGACTACTACTGCTACTACTACTACTACTATAACTGCTACCACTGCTACTACTACTACTACTACTACTACTACTACTACTACTACTACTACTACTACTACTACTACTAGTAATACTACTACTATTACTGCTACTGCTGCTGCTGCTACTACTACTACAACTATTATAACTACTACTACTACAACTACTACTACAACTACTGTTACTACCAAAACCATCATTATCATCATTATTATCATTATTATTATTACTATCATTATTATTATTATTATTATTATTATTATTATTATTATTATTATTATTATCATCATTATCATTATTATTATTATTATTTCAATAATGATTATTATTATCATTATTATTATTATTATTATTATTATTATTATTATTATTATTATTATTATTATTATCATTATTATCATTATTATCATTACTATAACGAAAAATGAAAATGTAAGAGGTGGAGGAGGAGGAGAAACGCATAGGAACACATATAGATATACGTAGTGAAGCATTAGATAGCAAGGGTTGAAACTATTCATCAACTGAAGCTGGCAAAATGATCAAAAGAAAAGGAGGAGAAGGAGAATGAGGAGGAGGAGGAGGAGAGAGGAGAAGGGAGGAGGAGAAGAGCGCAATACCCCTCAGTTTATTTTCAAGGTTTACATTCACACAACACTGTTTCAGTAGAGAAGGGGGCATTTTTTTCCTTGCCAAAAAGTACTCAGTGATATTTCCTGCTGTAAGAGATCTCATGTGTTTATAATCGGCTGACCTTCGCCCTTCCTCCACGGTGTCGCCCATCCCACCGTTAACATTATACAGGTCTCCATTTATTTAGTAAACTATTTTTTCCTTCTTTTTTCACTTTTATTTTTTATGTGTGTGTGTGTGTGTGTGTGTGTGTGTGTGTGTGTGTGTGTGTGTGTGTGTGTGTGTGTGTGTGTGTGTGTGTGTGTGTGTGTGTGTGTGTGTGTGTGTGTGTGTGTGTGTGTGTCGTTCCAGCAACACTAGTCTTTTTATTTTGACACTCCGTTTCATTTTGCACTGTATCGCTCAAGCTTCATCGGCTTTGTTCGGTTCACAATCACTGTCACAATACACAAGTTCCGGTTAATTTATAGCCTTTAATATACAACATGAATTAACATGGATTTATTTTAACGAGAACCTACCTGTAATAATATACATAATGCACCTGTCCAATTTATTCTACTCGCATGGTTTTCTAATAAAATATAAATTAAAATATTCAGGTATCAACAGCTCATAGTTATTCGTCTGCTATCCATGATCAATATATTTAATATTTCACGATGACAAGATATGGAAAAGATCATTAACCATTCATTTTTAACCACTTGACTTAGAAAGAAGTGACCAGTGCGAACACAAGCCACCTCTGAACGCGGTGCTGGTGGTGGCACTGATGGTGAAAGTGAGAATAAGGTGGAGATAGTGGTGCAAAATTGGTGGAGGAACAGGGACGAGAGAAAATGGAGATGGAAAAAAATAAACGAAACAGGCGAGTAAGAGAGAAGATGGAGGAGAGAAGAACGTGAAAAAGGAGGACAAGACAAAACAAAAAACGTAATGGTGATGACGGTTTTGGTGGCTCTGGTGGTGACGGTGGGAGGAGGAGGAGGAGGAGGAGGAGGAAGGTGGAGGAAGTTGAGGTGAGTGTATTGATTATGCCACCTGTCATACAACTTTAAATGCTTTCAAGTACAATAAATGGGGTGAACTTCCACACCTCCGCGATCCACAGGTGACGAAAGTAGGAAGGTGGATCAATAGGTAAATGAAAAACAAAATATCGTAAAATAACCAAGAAAATTATAAAGCATTGTTCTGCAGGGGACGTAGAACAGTGAAGCATTTTTTGTGTGTGAAGCTTGTCCATTGTTCCGTTTGTGAAGGGGAAACTTACGAAACTGCTAAAAGAAGGCAGGGAGAAGTATGAGAGATGCAAAAAAAATGTCTGCAAAGTCCTTATCTTATACACCAAGTAGCTGTAAGTTTAGGCTCGGCTTGCACACGCTTGCCGCCTCCCGCTAAAGGATGAGGTAACTTGGTCAAAGAAAAAAAAATCCAGTGGAAATTAATTGACAGTGACTGATGGATTGGAGATAGGAAACAAACGCGGGGAGGCACAATTCAGTGGCATTTTAAGCGTATTTATTTTTTTATTCGCTCTCTTCTCTCTCTGGCACTTCCTCATACTATACCGCATGATTTATAGTCTTGTTAGAGTAATTACGACCAAAACTAAAACAGTACCCGAGAAATGCACGTAATGTATCACTTCTCACCATAAAAGAACCGATCGTACAAAATAAGAACAAAAGAGACAAAATAAATACAAACAAACATTGAGCCTCTCCTCACTGTGACCTCTCATTACCTGCGTCCTGACCTTGACCTGACCCCGGATGAACACCAGCCTTTCTTCATCAGAACACGACCTGATTATCCAAAACAAGAATCAATCTTCTACCCAACCACCCATCTATCCGCGCATCCGCATCCACGCAGCACTGTAATCCATCTCGTGGCCCCACATCACAACGCGACACCACTGTTACTCAAGTGCTCTCCAAACAATCACTTTACACTTAAGAGCTTTGACGGTTGTAATTCTCGCTCGCTCTGTAATGGAAGAGATGGACTCCGGCAAGGCTTACTTACTAATGAGGAATGGAAGCATGAGAGCGGAACACCTACTTTGAAATATTGGAAAAAAAAGAGGACAGAGAAAAATAATGTATACAACAATTATCTGAAAAAGTATATATCAAATGAGTATTTATGATGCGCTTTTTCATGGTGATAGTAATTATGCGCGTGCGAGACTACGCACACACACACACACACACACACACACACACACACACACACACACACACACACACACACACACACACACACACACACACACACACAATTACACAGAATACCCCGAGGCACATTTTTTTTCCTTGGCACAGAATCCGATTACGTTTATGCAAATAGCTCCACCATTACGGGTATTCATACAGGCATCTTTCCAAAGAGTCCTTTATTTTCCATATCATTAAAAACAACTCATACATATTTGGCTTCGTGAGCGCTGTGGATTTTTTTCTGTTTATCTATTTATTATTATTATTTTTTTTTTAGGCAGAGAGGCTTGAAAAATGGTCTGTAGGGTTGCCTCACTAAAAGGGTCATTTAAGGGTGAAGGGTGCACGGGACACAAAAAGCGAGGGGGATTTGCTGGAGAAGTGCTCATGGACGGCAACCAGAGGACGTAAGTAGATTCCAGTAAATGCTATACGTCCTTGTTCGTACTTGGCAAGTAGATTAAACTAGTAAAAAAATCGTCTTTTTTACTCCCTCATTAGGAAATCATGCCGTTTGTAGTTCTCTCTCTCTCTCTCTCTCTCTCTCTCTCTCTCTCTCTCTCTCTCTCTCTCTCTCTCTCTCTCTCTCTCTCTCTCTCTCTCTCTCTCTCTCTCTCTGCAGACTTCAAAACGTTACAATACCACTTCAGGAATGACACATTACTACACTAGAAAACGTTATCAAGACACAGTGCACGTTGACGGTTTCTACACAATTACAATAAAACACTATTATTGCAACACACACACACACACACACACACACACACACACACACACACACACACACACACACACACACACACACACACACACACACACACACACACACACACACACACACACACACACATACACACAGTGACGACACCTGTATATTCTGCGTCACGTCTCTGTCGGGGCGTGTCACCAGCTCTACGCTTTAGGATTTACTCCGTTTATTCAAATCCTACGTCACGTTTCTGGCTATGACTGAAGAATAATTTATCTGACGAGACCTGGAACTAAATCTCGCGTCAATCTAACGCCAAGCGAGGACGAGGCAGAGGTGGAAGAGGAGTAGGAGAAATGTTTGCATCTGCGCCAAGTGCGGGAGGTCACAGGTGGCGAGGTGTGAGGTGGAGATGTGGCGACAGGTGGAGGTAGAGAGGTATTCATGTGTGGATGTGTACTGGGAGGGCGTCTGAGGCAAGAGAGAGAGAGAGAGAGAGAGAGAGAGAGAGAGAGAGAGAGAGAGAGAGAGAGAGAGAGAGAGAGAGAGAGAGAGAGAGAGAGAGACTGAGGTTGCGTTCTGAATCAAGGGGAAGGGATAGATGGAAGGAACTGTGTTGGACGGAGAGGAGGGAGGGACGGAGGGAGGGAGGGAAAGGGAGAATGTGTGGTTATGGGAATGGAGGGAACAGAGTCATGGCAGAAGTGGGAGAGAAGGAAATTATTATAGGGAAGGGAGAACTTTGTGCTGAGGGCAAGTCATTCATATATGTGGGGGAGAGACTACAGAGGAAGGGAAAGTCAGCTGGATCAGAGAATAAAGAACACTTTGATAGTATATAAAAAAAGTGAAAGGCGAAAGTAAATACAATGACAAAAATACAATTAAACAAATAAAATAAATGCCTCATCCTCATTAAACGCAATCAGATACGTATTACAAAACGTATAATTGAAATGTAAAAAAGAACATATGACCAACACGCACGGGAGTATTACGAACATGCACACAACCACCCACATGGGCACACACGCACGCACACACACACACACACACACACACACACACACACACACACACACACACACACACACACACACACACACACACACATACACAGACGAGCAGATACACACAAAGGACGAACTGGAATTTTCTACGAACGAACTGTTGGGGTCATAGTTAACCATCACTACCATTACCACTACTACTATCACTACCACCACTACTACCACCAGCAAGCAGGCCTTCCACTCAATAGCATGACCGATGAGCATGCAATACTTGGCTAAGTTCGACAACTCAGCATGCTCCTAATTAAATTTAATGAAGTTAGCCCCAATGTGTGTCTGTTGCATGCTGCCATTCTGTCTGGTCCACCCGATCTGCTCCGGTTGCAAATCCTGATCTAGTTTCTACTTCCCAGTCGCTCTGTAAATAAGTGAAAGGGATGGAAATGCATGAGGGCCAGCTGTACATTAGACAAAGCAGCGGCTGTGTGACCCAGAACAGAAAATCAATGGCCTAACTCGCCGCAGATTAAGGCTACGTCCGAGATAAAAGATCATGTAACACTTGCTTATAAATTGAAATATTACTAGTAACTGAAAACAAAAGTTAATAAATGTATCTTAGGTTAATGAAATCTACTCAAATCTATGTTATCCAAAAGTAATAAAAGTAAATAAGACAAAATCAAGCCAAACTTTAACCACACCTGACATAATCAAAATTGACCTAACTTAACAAATCTTTACCCGAACACAAGGAATAAAACTAGCATTACTCAAGCTAATATAAAGAAACCTAACTTCGTCAATAGTACAAAATACCTTTTCAGGGAAATCTTGTGTATTGGATGTTCGTGAGAAACTTACTCGGAAGGATACTTGAGGAGAAAAAAAAGTGACATAACAGCTGAGGTAAACAAAGAAACATTAAGTACTTGAACTTCAATGAAGAATAGGAAATCTACTGCATTTATAACAGTGACCGTTACAAATACAAGTAAACGCACACAGAAAAGAAACACAGTAGTATCGCTATTTTTTTTTCCTATTAAAGATCGATTACGTTAACGTGCTGTGTTGGCTAATTACTTGAATTCGTTAAGTAAACCCCATTGTTTCATTTAACTACCCTCCGACTGAACATTTTTTTTCAGAGAGAGAGAGAGAGAGAGAGAGAGAGAGAGAGAGAGAGAGAGAGAGAGAGAGAGAGAGAGAGAGAGAGAGAGAGAGAGAGACAGACTGACATTGCGAGACTGGCATCCTCATCTATCAATAACCTAAACAACCTGGCTGTCTGTACGATACCCGCTACTGCCCACCTGTCCCTCACTCCAGTCATCCCTTTCTTTATTTTTCCCCCTTGCCTCTTAAATTTACATCTTCCGGTTATACAAAAACAAAGGTGCATCTAGTCTAGCCTTACCATCCCTTGTTACTTGTTTTTCCGTGCTTGCCTGCTGCCTCTATGAGTGTGCAGCGCAGAAATTGGAGCCTCCGAGTTTCCATGCAACTTTAAGGCAACGGAACGCACGGCAGCTTGCATGGTCAAAGCGAAATCCTCTGTCAGTTCAGGGTATTGGTTGCTTGCTTGTAGAAAGGGTGCTACTGACAGTAAAGGAGACAGGCTACGTGCAAGACAGACCACTGACGGATTCTGCCCCAAAGTCTGAATAGTAACCCAGGTAAACAAAGGTAAACAAAGAAAATGCACCCAGCCTCTCTCACGCTCTCTGTCTTGGTCTCTCTCTCTCTCTCTCTCTCTCTCTCTCTCTCTCTCTCTCTCTCTCTCTCTCTCTCTCTCTCTCTCTCTCACACACACACACACACACACACACACACACACACACACACACACACACACACACACACACACACACACACACACAATGCACGGTAACAATATAAAAATGGTGTCGGTATATTTGCATATTATTCTCCTCTTACAAAAGCTCCTTTTCATTTGCAATCCGTACGTACACTCATATGTGGGAAGATTTGCCATATTTGGAATGAAATGTCATGTATTCATTCATTAAGAGTCATATTGCTGAGTGCACTTGACCGGGCGCGAGATCACACTGCAATACTCGCCGACTCGCATACAGTGAGAGGGGGGTAGATTTCAAAACCATTCGTCCAGCTTCCAAAGGTCAATGACCTTCGCAAATGTGATCCGCGTTACCTCATGCAAGGGCAAGGACATGTCTACTGTCAGCCACAGAACTGTCCAGACAGCTAGCCAAGCAGTGCTTACTACTGCTCACGTTCCGGTATCACACCTCTACATACATTCCATCTAACCACTCCCTCCAACTTTTGCTGCAATTTTGGTTTACCTTTTACATGTTCAAGAGTAATTCATAAGATATATTTTCATTCAGCTATAAAGGGTTCTAGATGAATATTCTTAATTGTTGCTTATGTTTTTTGAATGTACAACTAACACATACTTAAAATTGTGCTGACTTTGAGATAGCTCTTATAAATAATATGTGTATTCGAGCTACACGAGTTATTGAACAACTTTGTAAAATAAAAATGCTTGTCTCCTCAAAATAAGACAGTCTTTCTCTTTTAGTTAGCTCTACACATGAACGATGTATCTATATTTAGCTAAGCAATTAAACAAAGCCACATGTCTACTCTCACCTATACAAACCATTGTTTCTCTTTAATTATGCACACAACACAATTAATGACCATGAGTATTGCACTGTCAACGAACAATGCTAAGAATATCTCGGATTTAGATCATGCTAAACAGCTTCCAAAGAGTTAGATGTTTAGTATCACCTCCGTTACACAATTTCCTTCATCTCGGATAGTGATCATAAAAAGATAAGGAAAGCACACACAACCACATAAACAAACACACACCAATCCAAACACTCACTCTCACACACACACACACACACACACACACACACACACACACACCGGTATAGCTCAGTGGTTAGAGCGCTGGCTTCACAAGCCAAAGGACCGGGGTTCGATTCCCCTGCCGGGTGGAGATATTTGGGTGTGTCTCCTTTCACGTGTAGCCCCTGTTCACCTAGCAGTGAGTAGGTACAGGATGTAAATCGAGGAGTTGTGACCTTGTTGTCCCGGTGTGTGATGTGTGCCTGGTCTCAGGCCTATCCGAAGATCGGAAATAATGAGCACTGAGCTCGCTCCGTAGGGTAACGTCTGGCTGTCTCGTCAGAGACTGCAGCAGATCAAACAGTGAAACACACGCACACACACACACACACACACACACACACACACACACACACACACACACACACACGTACACAGTTGAGTTCCAGTAAATATTTAAGAGAACGAAGAAAAACAATAGAAAAAATACCTACGTAACGTGTATACTTAGGCATTCGTGTCAGTGTAGAGCATTTACTAGCATCACTCCCCTCTACCATTACTGACCAAGAGAAGAGTAGTGGGGTAACCCTTTCCCTGCAACAAAAAAGGCACTCCGCTCTTCAATGCTTCGGTAGCCTTCTCCCCCTGAGCGAGAGAGAAAACACACACACACACACACACACACACACACACACACACACACACACACACACACTCTCTCTCTCTCTCT
>NC_059284.1:5712749-5727749 GCF_017591435.1 Portunus trituberculatus
ACACACACACACACACACACACAAAACAATACTAAATACACACATAGAAGCACATGCAGAACGCTATGTAATGAGCGAATGGGGATAATGGTGCTTAAACTGTTGTGTAATGGCCGGGGGAGAAACAACCAGGAGTCCAGTGGCGGAATGGCCTGTGTGCAGGAACGGAACTCGTGTTGCCAGACGCACGACCACAATGAAAATGAAATAACGTCTTTTTAATCGTTTTCCGCTCCACTTGTACAAAGCAACGCTTTCTAGAAGTTAAGGAACTGCTAACTAACATTCATGAATCAATGCAGTTTATGAAAATAATACTTGTCACCTCCGTACATCACGCAATACTCGTACAGTAGGTTGAGGTAGAATCACCCAACACTGCCATACTAGTTAAGATTATGTATGATCTATCAATTTCACTGACATAGCTATATTTCTGTTGCATCACAGTACTGACACTCATCATAGTATTCATAAGCACATAATATGATCCCGCGTATATTAATGTATATAAAAAGCACACATATAAAAAAAAATTTGCTGGATCGTATCAACTTCACCTTAACAGACAACTACAGGAATGTTATATTTTATTGAATTATTCACCTTTAACTTCCACTATTGCGGTGTAATCTGAAGGCTTCCTTAATCCAACATCGTGCAACAGTGTCGACAAAGTGGAGTAGTAGACGGGTGACAGCCTTGATCACTAACTTTATTCTTGACACCCAAAGTCTTCAGCAGTACAAAAAACAACATGCACAACATTCACATCACTCGCCAAATACACACCCAGAAATATGAGTTTAAATAGGCTATGTCACCTATTAATAAATACATACAAGAATGTTTATAAATTCATGCCCAAATGTTACTAATACAAGGAAAGTACATGTGTCTGAAATAGTATTGGAACCTTAGAAAAATTAGTACTTTATCTTAGAGATTGAAGAAAACGATGAACGTCGAGCATAAATAAGGGAAACTAAAATGCTGAGGTACGTCATTCGAGATTCAACATAAACCTCGAGTCTTCTATGCACACTCTTCGTCCTATATCACGCCACATAAAACAAAAATCACTAGTACACGTTACAAGCAGCAAATATATGGCAGTTCCATGTTACTCTGAGTCTGTAATGCACACCAATGACTATATAACTTTAGATTTATAGTCATTGATGCACACGAGGAGCGACGACCAAGGATTCTGACGTCATTGCTAAGAACAAAATGTCGCGAGCAAAGCACAATGGTGATCCATCTACCTATTTTCTTTATTAGGGACTACTGTAGCAAAGTATATATGGTAATTCATATTCATGACATACGTATTTTTATTTATTTATTTTTTTTTGTGTGTGTGTGTGTTCTGTTTCTGTTTACGCAAGATAGTTTTGCCAGAAGTTTTCCTGAAAGCATGACTCTTCCTATATTCGTGTGTGTGTGTGTGTGTGTGTGTGTGTGTGTGTGTGTGTGTGTGTGTGTGTGTGTGTGTGTGTGTGTGTGTGTGTGTGTGTGTGTGTGTGTGTGTGTGTGTGTCCTGTAAAAGTGGGAACCAAAATTACTGGCGTGACAAATTTGAACGCCAAGTCTCTCTCTCTCTCTCTCTCTCTCTCTCTCTCTCTCTCTCTCTCTCTCTCTCTCTCTCTCTCTCTCTCTCTCTCTCTCTCTCTCTCTCTCTCTCTCTCTAACCATAGTGTATTGAATAGGTGAACACCAGGCCAGCTTACCTGCCTCATCGATAAATTCATGTTACTAGTTAGCCGACATCCATCTGTTAGTCTTTTTTCTTCCCTTCAATCCCTTAATATCCCCCTCCTCCCTATTCCTATCCTCCTTCCCATCAATCCTTTAATATCCTCCTCTTCCCATCTCTCCTCTATAACATCTTGCGGAAACTTGTTAGATTTTGATTTTGGTCATCGATAATATGACCTCTAAATATATTTGTATCTGATTATAATTATTTTTAATCTTCCTCTGTAAATATTTAAAACACGTAAAAAGATGCTTGCATTGGCTAGTGTATTTTTTTTCTTTCTCATCGTAATAAAATACTTGCGAGGCTGATAGTAGATATTATATTGTCTTTTTATTTACAGACGATTGTGAGGAATAAATCTTAGCAGTCAAAGTCTAAGGTTGGCACGTTTAGTATCTAAGAAATGTGATGACGAAGGCAATAGTTATATAACTTAATATACCAGGTTCGTAAATGTTCCTCCCTCTCCGTCACAGCTTTCACACACAATTTAAACACAACGTCCAGTTTTATTTTCGTCACAGGAGTTTAAGCCTTACATGAAAATATGGAAAGTGAAAGACCAACAAGTGATGATTTAAATGTACCTCCATCACCTGAACGTCACCTTGACATTACGTGCGTCAGGTAATCACGCTCGCTGACGGAAGGAACTCTACACTAATTAATTTACATGTCAGAACACGTAGTTCCTGCTGTGAGACGATGACTTGTGAGGCTGGGGGACAGGACAAGGGGGAAATGGTGGTGGTAGTAAGTGGTGGCGGTGAGAGATACGGAAATGGAGGTAATGATTGTAGCAATGGTGGTTATGGTGGTAGTGGTAGTAATGATGGTTGCAATAGTGAATAACTGAATAATTGAAAAATGTGAAATGAAAAGTAGTTAATATAGAAACAAACGAAAAGAGAAATACAAAAAAAAATTCAGCAATCATTCTCTCTCTCTCTCTCTCTCTCTCTCTCTCTCTCTCTCTCTCTCTCTCTCTCTCTCTCTCTCTCTCTCTCTCTTTTCAAAGCTTCTCATCTCATCTATCTGTGCAGCCGCCCCGAACATTACCTATTCTAGGATGCTCAATGGATACGAGAAAGTTTGCCAGTAAATCTTCCAATACTCAGAGATGCGCATACATTCCTGGGAAAAGAATGTGGAATATATATTGATAGGGAGGAAGAAGTAAAGGAATATTGGCCTACATACAGTGTCTAACGTATGTATGTGTGTGTGTGTGTGTGTGTGTGTGTGTGTGTGTGTGTGTGTGTGTGTGTGTGTGTGTGTGTGTGTGTGTGTGTGTGTGTGTGTGTGTGTGTGTGTGTGTGTGTGTGTGTGTGTATGTTTCACTGTTTCACTGTTTGATCTGCTGCAGTCTCTGACGAGACAGCCAGACGTTACCCTACGGAACGAGCTCAGAGCTCATTATTTCCGATCTTCGGATAGGCCTGAGACCAGGCACACACCACACACCTGGACAACAAGGTCACAACTCCTCGACTTACATCCCGTACCTACTCACTGCTAGGTGAACAGAGGCTACACGTGAAATGAGACACACCCAAATATCTCCACCCAGCCGGGGAATCGAACCCCGGTCCTCTGGCTTGTGTGTGTGTGTGTGTGTGTGTGTGTGTGTGTGTGTGTGTGTGTGTGTGTGTGTGTGTGTGTGTGTGTGTGTGTGTGTGTGCATTATGATGAAATTTATTAGAAAAATATATATACTGTATATCATAATACTGAATGACAATTATTCTTCCTAATAAACACAATACCACATCATCAAAATTAATCTTGGTACATAAAACATTTTATCAACAACAACAGGAACAATAAAAACAGCAACAACAACAACAACAACAACAACAACAGCAACAACAACAACAACAACAACGTAAAAAATATGAAAATCCCAAAACAAAAACAACAAATGAAAACAAAATAACAAAAAATAACAAGACACTTTAATAATTCATAATAAAACATTTGATAATCAAGTTCAGGGTAGAAGAAATCAGGATGAACTCAGAATTAAAAGTTCATACCTGGTTATTAAGCAGCTGAACCCTTCCATAAAAAGATACACATCCCAGCGAACCTTTAAGCCGATGGAAGCAGCGGCGCTCCACCGATTCAGAGGAACGAAAAAGAGAGAAAGGAAAAAAAAAACGCTAGCGAGAATTCCGAGTCTGCAAGAGGTTTCGTTCTTTCTTCGCGTATTCTGAATGAAATTTTTGCAGAACAGGCAAGAGAGAGAGAGAGAGAGAGAGAGAGAGAGAGAGAGAGAGAGAGAGAGAGAGAGAGAGAGAGAGAGAGAGAGATTCTTTGAACATCAATGGGTAACTTCAAATGAATAAACCATCTGCTTCACTCAATATGTAGACAAAGAAAAAAACTAAAAGTTGATAGTGGCTTTGAGACACCTTCAAAAGACTCAGCCAATGTGGTCGATAATGAAAAATGTTTGCCTTCTTTTCAACAGTTAGTCAGGCAAGGAATGACACGAAAAGGAGAGTCTTAGAGGAACAGGAAGCACATTGGTGTGACTCACTGATGTGCATCTCAAAACATTAACTCCTTCAAAGAATTCAAGTAAAACTAATTGTTATATTTATTTGACCTTCAAAGGGAAACAAACGTGAAATTACAAGTTAATGATTTAATGTTTACTCTTTCATATTTTTCAATTTAAGGAAGTAAATATAAATGCAAAGGAAGACAAACATATCTGATACTTTTTAGCACTCGACAAGAGGTCCCAGGAGAGTTTATCAAAGGAAATAATGGAAATCTCTCTCTCTCTCTCTCTCTCTCTCTCTCTCTCTCTCTCTCTCTCTCTCTCTCTCTCTCTCTCTCTCTCTCTCTCTCTCTCTCTCTCTCTCTCTCTCTCTCATGTGTCCTTTCCTCTCACTCTCCACCTTCTCCTCCTCCTCCTCCTCCTCTTCCTTTATTTCCATTATCCATTTTCAACCACGAACTTGAGGGGAGAAAAAAATTACTTCCCCGAAACTTACCTGAGGAAACTTCGGGTCAAACAAGTAATTTCCTACGGTTGTTGAAAGGCGTGAGATGGCGAGGTGGATGAGGGAAGTAGTGAGAGACGATGTGATACGATGACATGGGAAGTTGTTGTCTGGCATAGCACGTGGTAATAGAACAATTTGGTGTAGAAAAATTGTATCGAGTGTGTATATATGTGTGTGTGACTTAGATTAGACAATTTAATGGATGGTGATCACATAGGTTATGGAAATACATAGAAGACTTGTAGCTTTCATTTTTTTTTTACTAACTCCTGATGTGTGTGTGTGTGTGTGTGTGTGTGTGTGTGTGTGTGTGTGTGTGTGTGTGTGTGTGTGTGTGTGTGTGTGTGTGTGTGTGTGTGTGTGTGTGTGTGTGTGTGTGTGTGTGTGTGTGTGTGTGTATTGCGAATTGCGTGAAATATTCTAGAATTCATGCATGTGGAGGTTGAGCTGCTGAATACTGGGAGGAAGAGTGAAATAATGAAAGGAAAGTGCAAAGGTGAAAGCGTAAGGTTAGACGAAAGTCATTGTTTTTTATTGGTACATGTGTTTCTTAAAGGAATATGGTGCGAGGTAGAGCATTGGGCATTTAATAAAAAGTTACTTAAATCTACATATATAAGTTCACGTAACTATGCACAAAAAGTAATAACAAAACAAATACTAAAAAGAAAAGAGAAAGCATGTCACAACACTACAGAAAAGATACACAACATACAGGAGGGAACGCAGTGTTTATTTACATATCAAGGTGAGTCTTCATACTTGGATTCACGCCGGGAGGTGAGTCTCGGCAAGTGAGTCCAGGCAAGTGAGGTGTGACGCAAGGTAAATATGAATATGTTTTGGTGTGAAATTGTCAGATGGTTGTGTTGTTTATCAGATGGAGCCTAAAATAAATTATGATGGTATTAATAACCTATCAATTAAATGTCTCTCTCTCTCTCTCTCTCTCTCTCTCTCTCTCTCTCTCTCTCTCTCTCTCTCTCTCTCTCTCTCTCTCTCTCTCTCTCTCTCTCTCTCTCTCTCTCTCTCTCTCTCTCTCTCTCTCTCTCTCTCTCTCTCTCTCTATCTATCTATCTATCTATCTATCTATCTATCTTTCTCTCTTTCTGTATCAACATTAAACAATGGTAAAGAAAATTCGTAATTTGTTCAGACATATGTAAATCCACCATTCACAGCCACAAGAACTCTACACTGGCCATTCTTGCAGACTGAGAGGCTAAAAGCTAAGAGGGTGTAGAGGCGTGTGGGCGTGACGGGGGGAGTGTAGAGGGCGTGTAGAGGGGATGTAGGGACGTGTAGGGGAGAGTCGTAACCAATTACTACAGTGAAAAGGAGAAAAACTCACTCAATTGAAGAAAAATAAAGAACTGAAGGGAAGGAAAAAGACAATTACAATGCAGTGTGCAGAATTAAAAAAAAAAAAACTCCCTAATTTTCTACAAGTTACGTTGAAACCTAAAATTATGAACAAGTTATACGAATGCAGACTAAATTAAAACAGGATAAATTAATCAAACTATCCATAGAATTGCCTGAGGTAGTGAACAAACTGCCATCTCACCTTTAGGGAAATTTATAGCTTCCTTATACGAGAGAAATTGATGCAGGTAGGACAGGGAAAGAGGTGCACAGGTTCGGTAATTATAAACACCTGAACACCTAATTGTTTTACCAAGTTTTCCTTTGAAGCGGAGTAAATTATAATTAGCAAGAGTGTACCTGACGTCAGTTGGGAGAGAGGGAGAAAAGAGAGAGAGAAAAGAGAGAGAGAGAGAGAGAGAGAGAGAGAGAGAGAGAGAGAGAGAGAGAGAGAGAGAGAGAGAGAGAGAGAGAGAGAGAGAGAGAGAGAGAGAGAGAGAGAGAGAGAGAGAGAGAGAGAGAGAGAGAGAGAGAATCACATATCTCCATATATCCAATGTGTGTTTTGGTATATATTTTTTTATTACTTTTTTATTCATCATGTCTTTTTATACAACTTTTATTCAGGATACACAAATGCGTACTTGCTAAAAAGAAAATAATAGAAAATCGGACTGAAAAAGCGCTAAAGTAATATTATTTGCATAGACAATTCGAAACCATCCGTGAAATTCGAGTAAAAAAAAAAAAAAAAACTTCCATGCATCAAAAGCTGCCACTTACTTTCACTTACTTTCAATATTGCCACTCCAGTCACAATCTTGGGAATTGATAACGAAATAACACAACTCATTCGCGTGTGCTTATAAAAAGAAATACAACTCTTACATATAAAATACTAGACGAAAAGAATATTTAACCAGTACCTTCTATCACGGCATTAATTTCTGACGGGAGAATACGAAATGATGATAAAAAGGCCAGAAATATTCCTCCCTAGTGTGTCATTAGCGACTATTATCTTACTTCACCGTGAAAACAAAGGATGAGAAATGAAAGTCTTAATACTGAATACTTAATAGCGAGTCTCGAGAAGGGAAGAATCGGGGAGATGAATACGTTAAGTCACTAGTAAGACGCTCCTTTATTCCCTCAGCCGACCCGACATGATATATTCGAACAGCATTCCAGTATGAAGCGTTCCTTGTGTTGGAATGAGTATCCCTCCCCTCCTGGTACCTCACTCCCCCACTCTCTTTCCTTCATTCCCTCCCTCCACCCCCCTTCGCCCTCCCTTCATCCCTCCCCCTTTCCCTTTTCGTCTCCTTCATCAACCAACACGGCTTCTATTCAGCGTGAGTCGTCGCCCCAACCAGATGTGACTTCTGTTAGACGTATCTTCTCTCTCTCTCTCTCTCTCTCTCTCTCTCTCTCTCTCTCTCTCTCTCTCTCTCTCTCTCCTGTTTTCTTGATTGATTTTCCAACTCCCTCTTTCCTCTCAATTCCCATTGTACCAGATTTTATTATTTTTCCATTAGCTACGCCTCCACACACACACACACACACACACACACACACACACACACACACACACACACACACACACACACACACACACACACACACACACACACACGCAGCTGTATACCTGACGGATTCCACAAAAGAGTCTCCAGGCCCAGGTATTCGAGAGAAAAGAACAGAGAGAGAGAGAGAGAGAGAGAGAGAGAGAGAGAGAGAGAGAGAGAGAGAGAGAGAGAGAGAGAGAGAGAGAGACCTAAGCGTCGTAGCTACATTGAAACCTAACCTACCTCGTCCTTCCCTCCCATTACTTCCTTTTCCTTCACCTTCCATCTCCGTCCTTCTCCTCCTTCACCTTCACCTCCCCCTCCCCTTTTGCGAGTGGTTCCCCTTAATGGTTTCTCAGCTCACAAAGGGTCCCGAATAGAGATGTGTTGGAGTGTACAAAATATTTACTGTCGCTGACTCGCTAAAGGTTCTCTGGGAGGAACATTATGGAAGTATTCCTCTGCAGGGGAGTGTGAGGCTTGAGGGGAAGGTAGGAAGGTATGAGGGGTGGGAAAAAAGGGAAGTAGAATATGTTATGGTGGGTTTTCATTTTCATGCAAGCAATTTCTTACCTATTCTCACAGTACTACAGCCCATTTTCTTCCCTCGCCTCTCCCTCCTGATGGTAGTTTCCTGTCTTTCGCACCTCATTTACAGTTCCTCATGTTTTTCCTACTACAGACATTTCTATTCTCTCCCCCAGGCTTCACAGGGACTCCCTTTTCCACTTCCATACTTCTAAGAGCGGTTCCTTGTCCATGGTGCTTCTAATTTTCTACAAGTACTCCGTGTTTTTGTTTTCTTTTTCAGAGTGAAGAAAGCCTCTCATTACTCTTACCATTACACAAACAGCGTCTCTTTATTCCCTTCTCTCCCCGTCACATTCCTCCCTATCCTCCCTCTCCTGCATAGTCCAAACTAACCTTAACTAACTTAACTTCATCCTACAAGCAGTCCGTAGCTCCCTTCCTTACCCTTCGCCTCCCTCGATCTCGCCACAGTACTCGCCTTCTCCTCTACTACTCCTTTCCTCTCTCATCCAGTTACTCATGCAATTTCACGCCCAGTAATCTCTTGATCTCACGAGCTTCAAGAACCAGGGAATATTTTTGCACTGTGGAGTATTCTAACCCTGGCCGAGACAAGAGGCTTTATAACTACCGCTTGGAAATCAAATACTTATATTTATTTTCAGCACTGAGGAGGTCGTAAGTTTCTGTAGTTCGTTTATGTCTTTTTGGTCGTTTTGTTGTTAAAGAATATGTGTTTGCTTTAAAGCACTGTACATGAATATAGGTATTTGTGTGTGTGTGTGTGTGTGTGTGTGTGTGTGTGTGTGTGTGTGTGTGTGTGTGTGTGTGTGTGTGTGTGTGTGTGTGTGTGTGTGTGTGTGTGTGTGTGTGTGTGTGTGTGTGTGTGTGTGTGTGTGTGTGTGTGTGTGTGTGTGTGTGTGTGTGTGTGTGTGTGTGTGTGTGTGTGTGTGTGTGTGTGTGTGTGTGTGTGTGTGTGTGTGTTAAAGAAAATCTACAAAAGAATTCGTAACTTACACAGCTACTTCATATTTTGTATTTCAATCAAAGGGATTTATACTCATATATCTGAATTTGCATTTTCGCTTGACAACCTTCAATGCTCAACATCAACGGCGAGTTAGTTTGCATACATCGGCTGCTCGCCAAGTTCCCTATTCAGGCTGAGAACTGGCTGTGCAACGCTGACGTAGTTCACATTCCGCCCACGGCAAACCAGCCACCCCCGAGGCGCCGGGAAGCACACCTGCTGCCTTCCCCTTCCTTCCTTCCTTCCTTCCCTCCTTCTACAGGAAACTCAGACACTACCATCATCTTCATCTTCTAAAGACACTTTTCATCCCTCTTCTACACATCTACAAAAACCTCCGATCCTTCCTTCACTTTATACATACACTTAGTGTTCTGAATATTTATTTGCCCAATCACAAGTCGTTCATATTTTTCCTCCATTTACAAAAAATGAATATTTTCTACCAATACTTCTATGCTTCACTCATCCTTCTAAAACCTCCTCATGTTATTTTCTCATCCTTATACAATCACCCATGTTCTTCCTATTCTTTTTACAGATGTCTCTTATCCCTCTCTACTCCCATCAGCAGGCGCCTTCCCTTATCTTTCTACAGGCACCTCACATCCTTTCCTTCCCTTCCCTCTGCAAGTGCCTCTCTTTCTTCCTTCGCACTCTGCATACGGTCCTTTCTTTCCTCTCACCCTGCTACGCGTTTCTCTCCCCTCCTTCGAGTCTTACAGGCAGTTTATCTCCCTCTCCGCGCTCCTTCGGGTCTCCTCTCCCTCCCTCATCCTTCTTCAAGCCACCCTTATCCTCGCCTCACCTCCTACGGCCGGTTTCTCTCCCTTTTCTCACACAAGTTCGTCTCCATTCGTTCCTTCCTTGCTTCCACCGCCGCCACCTAACATTTCCAAGCTTCCCTCCCGCAAAAGTGGATAAAAGACGGATTGTTAAAACAAACTTTCCCTCACATTACGGAAACATGCGCACACAGACACACATTTGAAAAGCGGAGAGGAAAAAAAAAATAGATGTACCTCACAGTATATAATGCATTGGCGACCCTTTTTTAAATCCCAAAAGTATATATGATGAAATAACATAATGTAGGTTTCTTTCATGGTTTCCTTGTGCTGACCAAAAAGCAAAACGTACTTTTTTTATGGTTCATGGATTGACAACTCTCTCTCTCTCTCTCTCTCTCTCTCTCTCTCTCTCTCTCTCTCTCTCTCTCTCTCTCTCTCTCTCTCTCTCTCTCTCTCTCTCAGGTTGTAGGTCGAGAAAGAGATGACTCCTCCTTCCTCCCGTCACGTTCTTTTCCTATCCTAGCAAAAGGAAAAAAAAAACTCCCCTCTCGCTCAGATTATAAATAAGAATTAGCAGAATCCCTCTTGGGCAGGAAAAGGACGCGATATGACTGCCAAAACTAGAATGGAAGGGGGAAAAGGTCAGGGGGGAAAAAAGGACTCCTAAAAAGTAGAGAACGAGCGAATGGAGAAAGGAAGTTATGGAAAGCGAGATGGTAAGGTGGAGGAGGGAGAGAAGAGAAATGTGGGAAGAATATGTAAAGGAATAAAGGAATAAAGGGAAGGAAGGGAAAGAAGTGAATGTTGTAGGTTTGTAGTACATGTTTTGTGACATAAAAGGAGAGAGAGAGAGAGAGAGAGAGAGAGAGAGAGAGAGAGAGAGAGAGAGAGAGAGAGAGAGAGAGAGAGAGAGAGAGAGAGAGAGAGAGAGAAAACACACTAACGTATATACAAGGAAAAAACACACACAACCTAACACTACGAGCAAGAATAGAATGAAACGTATACAACAGGAGACAGGAAAAACAAAGAAGACAAAAAGGAAACAAGGAAAAGAAAGGGAAAAACAAATACACTTAAACATCGAAAAAAAAAAAAAGCAGCACCAGCAAATGATACCACCGAAAAAGTTACAACGAACCAAGATAGCAACCTCACGCTAAACACATTAATGTTACGTAACGTACGACACACACACACACACACACACACACACACACACACACACACACACACACACACACACACACACACACACAGAGACCCCCAACAACAATAAAAAGAGGAGCGGCGACCCACACACATCACTTTGGAGACTAAAACCCATGTCCTTGGTCGTCTCGTGAGTGTGTGTCTGGTGTGATGAATATTCAAGGGAAGGCACAGGATTTCATGGCTGAGAGAGATATATAGTGTAGGGACGTCCTCTCACCACACCGAAGCTACCTCCTCTCTATCTCACGAGCGCTGTGTAATGTTGGCGAACGCTGTAGCTCGAGGAATTAGGAAAGAGATACAGGGAGATACAAAGAGCATGTGTGAGAGAAGGAAGGCAAGAGCGACTGCCAGAGAGAGAGAGAGAGAGAGAGAGAGAGAGAGAGAGAGAGAGAGAGAGAGAGAGAGAGAGAGAGAGAGAGAGTAACATGGGTTAGGAGGGAGTTTGAGAGACCAGAGGGGAGAGGAGAGAAAAATGTATTGGATTTCTGAATGTATGAAAGGTGTGGCACCGACAACTCTGCTATGACTGATTTTTCAGCGCCAAACTGATACATAGAAAAAACGAAGATAGCGAAAAATGGTCACACAGACACGGGGAAAAATGTACACTGACTAATTGAACTAAAAGTGAATATGAAAGAAATATTCGAAATAAAAGATCAATATAAAAATACTCTGATCACAAGAATATTGTAAAATGAATTCGTATACAAAGATTGTTATGGAAGAGAGAGAAAAATGGAAAAAAAATACATATAAAAAACGGAGAAATAAGATTTTTTTATTATACATTACACATGAAATAATTAATTTTATGTTCTCTCTCTCCTCTCTCTCTCTCTCTCTCTCTCTCTCTCTCTCTCTCTCTCTCTCTCTCTCTCTCTCTCTCTCTCTCTCTCTCTCTCTCTCTCTCTCTCTCTCTCTCTCTCTCTCTTACTTACACGTTTTCGATCAACAAATCTTGAAGAAATATCACACACACAAAAGTATCAACGATATTTTGTCATATAATACATTTATGTAAAAAAATTGACAAAAATCATATTAAAAAAAAAAAAAATCACATCTTCACATGTTTCCACAAGAAGCAAAACCAAAAATTCAACGCTGAATATGGCAAATTCAAGCCCTTTCTGCATTTACTCCTAAAGATATGGTGGATAGTTAGAAGTTCAATAGGCCGGTACATATACATACGAAGACCAGCAACACCACAACCACCACTAGTCATTCACAAAGCCAAGACATCACAGTATCACTGGGAGGTTGCGACGCAGGCATTCTTTCATCAGTATTTCTGGCAGACATGAAGGGAAGATGAAAGGATAAAAGGAGGGAAGGAAGGGAAAAGAAACAGACGCATAGAGAGGGAGAATGATGGACGGAGAAGGAAGCAGAACTCAGAGAAAGAGAGAGAGAGAGAGAGAGAGAGAGAGGAAAGGAAAAGAAGATGAAAGGATCTGAGAACAAAGACGAGGAGAAAAATCAATAGAGGGAATAAAAGAAATCGGAAATAAATGGAGGAGAAAAAAAATACAGGAAAAAAAATACTGATACTGATAAGGAGGAAATTGCAGAAAAGGAAAGGGATACAATGAAGAGTGAGAAATGATCTAAGGCATGAAAGAGAGAGAGAGAGAGAGAGAGAGAGAGAGAGAGAGAGAGAGAGAGAGAGAGAGAGAGAGAGAGAGAGAGAAAGAAAGAGACACTTGGATAAAAAAAAAAAACGAATATTGCAAAGTCAAGAAAAAGGTATATGTGATAGATATAATTTTTTTTCCTTCCCCTTTAGAATTTCCTTCCACAGAAATGCACTTTGTTCTCGTGCTCGGAAAATAAATACTTCGGTGTCGAATGCGGTGAAGCGTGAGGACCCGCCTACCTGGGCTGGGCAAGGTTCCACTGATTACAGGTAAGTTCGGTCAAGCGAACACCTGTACGGTAATTAGTCAGAATTGCAAATGAGTAAAGTTTTTTGGTCAATTTCCGCGCTTCTCGTCCTCTTTCTCTCTCTCTCTCTCTCTCTCTCTCTCTCTCTCTCTCTCTCTCTCTCTCTGCGTCGTAAATCTACAACTTCGCCTAGTGTTTGCTTTCACTTCCAGCAGAGTTTCAAAATCCACATTACATTTTTTACACAAGTTTCCCATCCTTGTCTATTCTTTTTCTTTATCGAGTGCAGTTGTTTGGGGTCATGGAGGGTCGACAGTCTGCCCATGACCGCGCATCATTTCATTTTTATCTCTGGGGTCGCCAAGGGGTCAAGAAAGAGGTCATCTGATAGAGTTTTAACCTTTACGCGACCTTCCCCTATTTTCTGTGCATCGGAGGCGCGTCGAGGCAGATAGAAAACGGAATAGGTGTGTTGTGTCACGTTCTCCTTCCTTCCCTCCCTCGACTTCTTACCCCTCTTCCCCCTCTTCCCTCTTCCTGGGTACAAACACCCTTTTGTTTTTTAAGTATAACATGGATGGGCGCACCCAGTCTCTCTCTCTCTCTCTCTCTCTCTCTCTCTCTCTCTCTCTCTCTCTCTCTCTCTCTCTCTCTCTCTCTCTCTCTCTCTCTCTCTCTCTCTCTCTCTCTCTCTCTCTCTCTCTCTCTCTCTCTCTCTCTCTCTCTCTCTCTCTCTCTCTCTCTCTCTCTCTCTCTCACTATGTTATTCCGAAAGTGAAAAAAAAAAATTATAGCGAATGGCTTTTATCTGAAATTCTGATTAGTTAGCTACATTTTTCAAAATACTATATAGACTAATGGAAAATATGGAGGTTATTAAAGTGAAGTGTTGCGAAATTCATTGCTTCTGGATCAACATTTATTGCTACGAGAGAAAATGTATCATGGAATAGTCTTCGTTCTTGCAGCGTGGCGGTGTGTGATCCAACTCACACATCACACTGTTAATATGAAACATCCCACATAAAATTAACGAGAATGAAAACAAAATTAAAATTAATGTTTTTTTTTTTCTCAGTAAGATTTGAAGTAGTCTTCCAATTCAGAGCCTGGTAAATAATACATTTAAATAACGTTTTTTTCTAGATTATTCAACAAAATACTAAAAATTAACCATCAAAACACGTATAACTAATTATATTTTCATCTAAAGTGGTCTCAGTATACAAATATGAAGACATAATATAAATACCATTAATCTAGATTATTTCACATAAAATCCATGTGAATCTAAACAACATTTCATTTCTATATAGGTTATTTTTCCTTCATAAAACCTAAACTGAGGCCTCAGACAATATAAAACTTAAAGTGAGGCCTCAGACAATATAAAGCCAGATATAATACAGGAGAAGCACCGTCAACATAAAATTGTCCCCACAAAATTAATGTAAATATCAAGAATAATATCATTTAAAACAATATGCTTTTCTCCATTGGACCAGAAGCAAAGCCTTGAGGTACAAAGCCGGTAGAAATACAGTCAATCCTTCAGCAATACCAAAGCACAAAGAAAGAATGCGAGACAAAACTTCACCTCCACTCCCATTTTCTTTGATTAAGCACCAGCGGGCAGACTCGGGTATCCTTCCATCTACTCCAGAGTCTAATTTGAGTGGAAGCCTCTGCCATGAGCGAACCAATTCCTATTCCGTCACTGCCCTGCTGGTGGACTGACGAAGGCTTCCTCTACTCCACTTCTCCGCCGTGTTGAAACGAGAGCACACCAGTACATTTCACTGCCTCCTCTATTGCAGCATCCACG
>NC_059284.1:5732749-5777749 GCF_017591435.1 Portunus trituberculatus
TTTTCTCGTAACACATATCTCAATTTGAACACAATACCGTGATGTTCCTGAGCATTAAATGTATATACAAATAATTGAGGTACTTGTCAAATTTAAAATCTACCTGTCTTTCCACCTGAGAACTGATGGATTATATCGGCTCGACAGGTAAAGGTGACTCAGGTGGCTTAGTTTATTTTCCTTTTGATTGGAATATGCGCATTTGTGTGAAGGAATGATTCTAGCGAGAAGTTTATAATGATGAAAACAATTGAGTGGGTTTTCTTTGTAACGTCACTTTCTTTACATTACAGACACGCACATATGCAAACCCTCACACACACACACACACACACACACACACACACACACACACACACACACACACACACACACAGTTTTCACTAATCTTAAAAGCCTTCTCAGTTCCTGATAACAAAACACCCCAAAAGTAGAATAAAAGGCACCAGCTGTAGTGTCATAATATATTCAAAGAGTGAGTAAGGAGAAGAAGAGCTTGAATCCACTTAGAGTCAGATTAATATCTCTCTTCGCCTAATTTAATTTTAGGAAGTAGGGGATTTATTAACTTAAGAAATGTTGTTGACTTATCAAAGAGGGAGAAGTGAGCAGGAGGGATTGGTGGAGAAGAAGGGAGAAGACTTGGAATGAGGACTGGGTGAGGGTGAACCTAAAATGAGATTACAAATTGGGAGTGGATAGAAAAATGAGACGACGAAAGGGAAAATAAAAGTAATGAAAAGAGTTGAGGAAGAACAGCTGCTGGGAGAGACTTTTGTGTCCACGTTATCAGGTTGTTGACGCTGGCATATACATACACACACGTGCAACTGTACGTATACCAGAAATATGAATGTGTCATATTTATCTATTTCGAAACAATTCTCTAGAAAGACACCAACACAGCAATTGCTCATAGTTTTTAAAAGACTGTTGTGGCACTAGTTTGTGAAACCAACTTACCCCATCATGGTTAACAACGCACTTGACCAACTATTTTTTTGCGCCATAAACTGCACCATACACGTTAACCAAACATACCTTTCACATTTCACACGCCACACTTTTCACCACACGCCGCCCTATGCACATTGCAACACCCCACGCACGCATTCTAACTTACGCTCCCCTTTCCTCCTCTCTCTCTCTCTCTCTCTCTCTCTCTCTCTCTCTCTCTCTCTCTCTCTCTCTCTCTCTCTCTCTCTCTCTCTCTCTCTCTCTCTCTCTCTCTCTCTCTCTCTCTCTCCTGTGCTGCCAGTACCACATACCAATACATGCTGATATTCCCGCACCTTGCTAGATGTAGCTTTTCCTTTTATGCCTTCACATTATTTACCTCACTTCCCCCTTGACGTTAACACACAAGCACGCGAAATACTCACACACCCTTCCCTTTTTCATATCCTTTCCATAACCTCTCTGCATATTGACCTGTAAATGTGCAGGTTTCCATAACAAAACTTGATATACTGGCGCACTTGTATCCGTACCTGTCCATTTTGACTTTTTTTTTATTCCCAGAGAAACTTCCTGGTCTCCCCGTCAGCCTTCAATTGATTGTCGTGTTGATGAATGGGTGTTTGGAGAAGCGGGAGAGGTTGAGAACTCTTGTCCCTCCACTCAGCGCGGAACTCCTGAATACTACTCGCGGAGGGAATGATTGTCTGATTCCTAGTCCCATTCCCGATCCTGTTCGCTGCACTTCAATGTCGAAAAAAAGGGAAAAATAGAAAACCAGGAAAAATGCTTGCGTGTGTGCGGGAAAAATCGATCGATGTTCAGGTTTGCGCGTTTCAATGAACCCACGAAGGTGTGGCTTTACGTTCTGTTTATTTGAGTTTTTTTTTTTTTCCTACTCTCTCTCTCTCTCTCTCTCTCTCTCTCTCTCTCTCTCTCTCTCTCTCTCTCTCTCTCTCTCTCTCTCTCTCTATCGATAGCTAGATTCGGGCTTCTGTTTTGGTTTACTGCGAAAGGATAGGATTTGTGTTTTTTTGTGCTGTGTTTTTTTTTCCCTTTATTTTTTTTCTTTTACCTTCTATGTAGCGTGTGTTACTCTACCTGATTCCCTATATATTCGCCTGTATGTACCTACACTGGCTTCGTACGTATATTTTCCCTTTTTGTTATGTATGACTGGAATAAAAAAAAAAAAGTGTATATGTGAAATGAACTCCCACGGTTTCAATTATAAACGCGGACTCCATCCCATCTAGATAACTCTATACAACACACACGCACACGTACATGCACACACACACACACACACACACACACACACACACACACACACACACACACACACACACACACACACACACGCACACAGACACACACCTCCTCCATGCCCCTGTTAGTCACGTGAGGGTGGAGGCAAATGGAGGCAACACTTGAGCAAGATAAAGAGAGCACACAACCTTGAACAGCCGAATATTCTTTGCATCTGCACATTGAACCGTCTTTCAATACCCTTCCCGCATTTTCCACTTCCATAAAGGACCCTCCGTTATTTTCCTTGCTCCTCTTTCTTTGCCTCTCCCGCTTCCTCTTTCCCTCCCCAGGACGTGTGTGCGGCTGCAAACAGATACACGGGTCATTAATTTACTTTTTATCTCCTCCGCTAAATTTGACACGCAAAAAGTGGGCGTTGCTGCTGTGAGCTCAAAGGTGATCTCCAACTACTGCCTGGGGACTCTCGGATATGTTACGTACTCCCCGAATGTTCTTTCTGACACACACACACTCACGCACACACACTAGAAATATGAAGAGCGAGAAGGAATACGCACACACACACACACACACACACACACACACACACACACACACACACACACACACACACACACACACACACACACACACACACACACACACACACACACACACACACACACACACACACACACACACACACACACACACACACACACACACACACACACACACACACACACACACACACACACACACACACACACACACACACACACACACACACACACACACACACACACACACACACACACACACACACACACACACACACACACACACACTTGCATCCCCACCTGTACGTATATGTTTGTATTAAAAACCCTCCCAAAAATGATATACACATGCATACCAGAGGTCATTAGTTTTCATGAATGCTCGTTAAATACATGCACGATATACATATATATATATATATATATATATATATATATATATATATATATATATATATATATATATATATATATATATATATTTTTTTTTTTTTTTTTTCCCTACTGTACCAATAATGTAATAAAAATAAAAAATAAAAAAAATACATTTTAAGTACTCAATTGTAAGACGACAGGAGTGATGACTGAAAATGTATAGCTTTCATAAATGTACCTTCTTCACTTCAAAGGCATACGCAATTTGAAGGTGTCCTCAAGTAAAATTAAGTCATTTGTAGGCGCGTGGCAGTCTCTCGTTTTCTCTTTGTGTTTGACGAATGATTATTACTACGAATAGCTTGTGAGTAGAAAGTATGAATGTATGAATTCATAATACGGGGTTTGTCATAACGTAAAACACACTTACTTATTAGAAGAACTCTGTCATATGACGTGGATTTATTTTCCATTTTTTTTTTTCGTAAGTAAAATCTGTTGCATGGACACACACACACACTCACACACACACACACACACACACACACACACACACACACACACACACACACACACACACACACACACACACACACGACACCTGTTCTGTAAAGACATATCAATATCAGGATTAAGTTGGTCACGACAAGGCGGAGAGGAAGAAATAGAGAGCGCAGTGAATGATGAGCTTAGAAATCAGACACTGTAGAGCAGGTGACAATAGGAGAGACAAGTCGGTTGGTGTTGAAGGTGAAAGGAGTGGACAGGTTGGGGTGTCGAGAGAACAGTGGGGAGACGACACCGAGATGGACAGCAAGAGGAAAGGAGAAGGAGGGGGAAAAGTCAGGAAGCGTGCGAAAGGTCACTCAGATACACCACGAAAATAGAAAAACAAAACTAGAGAAATGAAAAACAAAACAAAAACATGTAGCAATCGACACACCAATACAAACTTAAGTGTATAAAAACGAAACAAAAAAGGATAAAAAAGGATATAGGAAAGGAAAAGTCGCCACCCAGTCCCGGCGAACATTAATTATGGCGCGCACGTAAAAAACAGCGTCCACAGTCACAAATACCTGCATTAGTTTCGTGCTGGACTGGCGAACACGTGAACTGAAGCTAACGAGGAAGAAGGAAGGATATTGTTCGCTCAACTCGTGTCCCTGGTCATCTCATTTTTTTTTTTTTTTTAGCGTAATGCGTTGAATTTACGAATAATACGAGAAAGAAAAATATACGCTTCCAAGGAATTCATTCAGGTAATTTTGCATCTAAATCATCCGTAGGCGAAAAGGTGAGAGGGTAGCTATTTTCAGATTTGCAATAGTGTTGAAAGGAGGTAATGTTTCGGTCATCTGGGTGTAAATAAACGAAAGCAGAGTGCTGGTGAGTGCATAGGGTGTGTTGGTGTGCTGCCATTTACATCCAGCGCGGCCAAAGTCACAACAGTAAACCGTGACAATTCGCTGTGGAGCTAAAGGGGGGCAGGGGTGTTGTTCCGGAGCTAAATGCTACGTACGTTGCCTGCCCGGAGGACCATGGAGCGGCGCGCGCACACACACACACACACACACACACACACACACACACACACACACACACACACACACACACCTGTGAGGGGGACCTCGGTGACGGGATGCAAAGGGGCACTGCGGTGGGGCGGACGTCAGGCAAAGAAACAAGAGCATCAGAGGAAACAACAACTTGAAGTGATCCTGTGACAGCGTGGGAGAGCAGTATATCCTGCGATATGCAGCAGGGGTGAGAGCGAGCTTTAAGGAACAAGAAAACGACAAAATGCAGTAACGATAAATAGCAAAATCAGCAGCGGCAAAATCAGCAGCAGCAGCAGCAGCAGCAGCAGCAGCGGCAGCAGTAGCGGCAGCAGCAACAGCAGCGCGGACTGGCAGACTCGCATTGGTCGGTCCCTCGGACTCTCTCCTTGTTAGTTGGGCCGCCGCCTCAGTGTCGGGTGGACGTAGCCAGTCAGCTGCCAGCATCTCCTGGTGACTCGCCTCGCTCCCTCGCTTCTAGCGCCTATCACACGCTCCGTTCCTGTGCCGCGCTCAGGACCCCAGTGATATTATGTTGACGGCGCATACGAGGATTACCAAGTGAAGAAAAAAATACATAGAGAGATATACAAAGAAAAATTGAGCCTTCACTATCTGTGTTAGAACTCGTGTAGGAGACGTGAGTGTAGGCCGCCTCGCACGGAGCAACATGTGACGGGTTTGTGGTACCAGACGTGATATAGTGCCCTTCATCGTCCCGGGGCACAGGCACCACGCCAGGACCCTCAAACTTTTTGCGATGGCCAGGCATACTAAGTCACTCCCTCGCCGGTCCCTGGGCTCTCCGAGACTGTGGGTCGGGGCGGCGACAGTAGTCATGTGTCTCGTCCTGGCCGGCAGCAGCAGCGGCAGCAGCGACGGGGACCTGCGGCTGGTGGACAACGGCTACGAGGGGCTGATGGTGGTAATCTCTGACCAGATTTCCGAGGACCACTGCAACCATGTTCTCCACGGATTACAGGTAGTGAGACACGGGCAGTTTGTTGGTTTATTTACTGATCAATAATTACACGCAATCAAGGCTCGCAAGCGGCTCATTTGGGACCAAATTAGGGGCGTAATGGACTTTTTTTTGCTCCGATTCACGAGGCAGTAAAACATCAGACAAAGGTAACTGACTGGGTATTGTTTCTGTTTTGTTAGGGAAAGTGCCGAACTGATCGGTGCCTCACTGCTCACTAAGACCAGACACATTGTTCTGTTTCAGTGGTGCCATCAACGAAAACGACATGCAAACACAAACAATCATGCACACACACACACACACACACACACACACACACACACACACACACACACACACACACACACACACACACACACACACACACACACACACACACACACACACACACACACACACACACACACACACACACACACACACACACACACACACACACACACACACAACACAAACATATCAACATCATCATCATCATCATCATCATCATCATCAACAATCGTATCATATATCCGTAGAAACCTCACAAACAAATCAGATTCGTGACTTGCTTCCAAGTTATCTTGAGTCATTTTACATGAAGGGTGACACGTCTAAGAACCTGAGAACATACACAAAAAGACTATCAGCATTTCAGTAGGAGTAGAAGTATCGAGGGAAAAATCCAGTGCGGAATAACACAAAGGAAGACTTATAGCAGAAGAGACTGTAACATCTTTTACTTGTGCGTGAAGTACATAGGCTTTTACACACTGGATTGGAGTGAAAGATACGCGTCAAGGTGAGATAATTTGCAGAGCGCTACAATCTACCCTGCAGTCGAGTTAGTATCGAAAAAAAAAAAAAAACATGAATTCAGTATTGCTGATTATATTCATAGGAGGAAACTGTTTGCAATATTTTTCATCGACACTGAAAAAAAGCTGTTGTGGTGAATATATATATATATATATATATATATATATATATATATATATATATATATATATATATATATATATATATATATATATATATATATATATATATACGGTTTTACTTTATAGCAGCAGCGCTTTCACGTTGAACAAAAGGCTTCCAGAACGCAATGATTATCAGTTGAGAGTGAGAGAATCACACACCCTCCATTGCTGGCTTTACGGGCTTAATGGAATCCTGGGAGTCGCCCTATTGGAAATTGATACCGTTTTAAGGTTATGATTCAGTCTCCCTTGAGCACCTCGGGGTATCAGATGTCTGTGTGTGTGTGTGTGTGTGTGTGTGTGTGTGTGTGTGTGTGTGTGTGTGTGTGTGTGTGTGTGTGTGTGTGTATGTTTGTACTTGCTGATATTGTCCACTACCATTTCAAGCCATCACTTTCCAAATGAAAAGGCAATAAATGGCAGCAAACATTCACCTTTATTTCTCCACTTGCCGGTAGAAAAATTAATACACATAATGGAAGCAGAGTAGCGACCTAACATTGCCATTATCGTGATCATTTCCAGCGTGACGACACTTATGAATATTGTAACTATTCAGTAGCGAAATGGTATAACGTGGATGCCAAGCTACTTCTTTTACCGCAGATTAACATTACCCTTAACACAATAATCCATTACATCACCAGAGTAATCCGAGTGTCATAATGGGATGCTGCGGAAATCCTATGTATTTTAGTACAATGTAATACCAAATCCACAGATGAAAATTAATCCTATCATGCTGCGCTCTAGGTTATTTATTAAAAGATTCAACTCAAAGACGGAAATAAGGCAATAAATCAATCTTCTGTCTGTGTGTATTTTCTTGGTCATCATTACTGAGTTCCACATGACATATTTAATTATCAAGAATCAGATGTGTGTCTTAGGAGTTCCAGCAGCAGGTGTGAGAGGATAGCTTACTAAACATTTCATTAAAATACATTCACCTATCTTTCCATTTGAAATTAGTTTGCTATTCACACTCTTCCTCTTCCTCCCCATCCTCCTATTGTTACCAAGGTTCATATCCTTACCTTCTATCTTACTTTGTCTTCCCAAACTTGAAGTTTCCTTCAACTTTCTCCTACATCATCCTTTCTCTCACTATATTAGTCTTCGTCCTTTCATCTCGCTTCATTCTCGCCCTACCCTTTTCCTTACACCACCTAATCCTCTACTTTTTTTTTCTTGAAACATCCTTTCTTTTCATTTTTCTTTCTACCTCGTTTTCCAGAATCTTTAAAACTTACATCACCTCATCTCATGCATTTTTCCTGCCCCTTTACTGTAGTATTTATCCCTTCCCGTCTGATCACAACCGTTCTCTGGCCGTGACCTTCAAGTTTAGCAGGGTCCGTCATTATGCCAACATTTCAGCACATCAGCTCCTCCCAAACATACATACTAAAATATCAAGTTCCTTTAGCCAAAATTCAGGTAAGTACTCCTTTGGTGTTTATTTATCTTGAACGTTCATAAATCCACTTGAACATCTCATTCATTAAAAGTTAATGAGTGAATTACCTGCACAAATTATGGATTCACACCTGAGGGCAATTTATCGGCAAGAAAGAAAAACGGTTGATGTATTTGCTCTCCCGGGGATGTGCAGGTAATTCAATGTTGTTCTAAGAGTGATTGAGAAGGGTCTAACATATTTACACACTATCTACATACAGAAGTACCCACGAAAACTGAGAAACAAATGCCAACGCTCTACATTTATTTAAACATCTATATTTTATTTTGAATTGCAAGCGAGTGGACAAAGGAAGATGTTGAGTATTAGTTAGGGGAGAGAAGGGTAACGAACAACGGAAGGCAGATTAATCTTACGGGGAGATTTTCCATGACGGGGTGAATGTCTCTCTCTCTCTCTCTCTCTCTCTCTCTCTCTCTCTCTCTCTCTCTCTCTCTCTCTCTCTCTCTCTCTCTCTCTCTCATACACACCAGCTTAGTACTGTGATAATAAATGTATCACTGGCGTCTTTCAATCATGCATTATTATTACTATTGTTATCATTATTATTATTATTATTATTATTATTATTATTATTATTATTATTATTACTATTATTATTATTATCATTATAATTATTTTCATTATTATTATTATTATTATTATTATTATTATTATCATTATTGTTGTTGTTGTTGTTGCTGTTTTCTATTATAATCATTGTTATAATTGTTATCATTATTATTATTATTATTATTATTATTATTATTATTATTATTATTATTATCATTATTATTATTATTATTATTATTATTATTGTTATTCTCATCATCATCGCCACTACATTCTAAATATAGCCTCAGGATGACATGTAACCACACAAGAGTTTTAACGTAACATTCATAAAAATGAAATCCAGATATTCAGTTCTTATTCACATTCGCTGACGCCGGAAAGAAAGAAAAATAAAAGAGAGAAAAAAATGAATCCAAGGAATATATTTTAAGAGAACTATTAAAAATCAAGAATGGTATAAAAATAAATAAGAAAATAATGCAAAACACCACTGTTGCTGTAAAGAGACTGATGGCAAGATATGAAATGTTAGGAGAGATGAAAATGCTTAGTCTAATTGATGACTGTTCCCATGCGCTTTATCTTATGCCATGTGAGTTATTCTTTCATTAGCTTTGACGTTAATAAAATGACGGATGCGGGTCAGACATTAAATGAGGAAAATTGTTAAGTTCGCGGAGGATTCCTACTTTTACACTTCAACATATTTTAATTTCATAAAAAAAAATAAGAATGATGGAATTTCAATGCAGCAATGAATGTTAGAAATGGCACATACGTTAAGTAAAAGGTAGAACAGGAAATTGAAATAATTTACTGAGAAAAAAGAAGCTTGAAAGACATGGAACGAAAATTAAATAAGTAAAGAGGAAATAATAATCACTTTAAAATTGTGCACTATTATTTTTTTGTCATATAAAATGCAGTTGAGAAGTGAAGAAAAGCAAGTCTGACCTTACACACTAACACAAACACACACAAACACAGACACACACACACACACACACACACACACACACACACACACACACACACACACACACACACACACACACACACACACACACACACACACACACACACACACACTTGTTCCACCTTATGAGGCCTAACAATTTAACTGGAAGGTTTACCACGAAAACAAAGAAAGGAGGCAGCGAGGACGACAACAGTGGAAAACATCTAAACTTTTTCATCCGGGGAGTTAAAAATCTGTATTTACCATTTTCCCCGAGAGAGAGAGAGAGAGAGAGAGAGAGAGAGAGAGAGAGAGAGAGAGAGAGAGAGAGAGAGGATGGGGACTTGTGAAACATTGAACAATATCATTCTACAAAAGACTACCCACAACGTTCATTTTATACATATTGGGCAAGAGTTGTGAAATTACTAATCAGGAAGTATCAAAAAGTAATAATGCCGAGGAAAAATATAACCTAACAATATATCAAAAATAAATAACAAGACAACATTTGACCAAAGTATCAAGTTGTAACACAGTTAATAATAATCTCGCTTTCCTTTTGTCACCAGTGAAATATTTGTATATGTTTATAGATATTATTTATTCTTTAGGGAAAAAAAAGTATATATAAAACAGAGATAGAGAAAAATGATTCATGGCAATAAAAAAAAAACGTAATAAATCCTTACGCAAGAAACGATAAATCTCATACACTCAGAAAAATACAATAAAAATAACGCTGGAAAAATGGAAAGCAAAACAAAAGTTACACTACATTTACAATCGAACGAAAATTAATGAGCATTTTTTAAGGAATTTTATCTCGTTGGTGTCCTCTATTTTTATGCAAGAGAGAGAGAGAGAGAGAGAGAGAGAGAGAGAGAGAGAGAGAGAGAGAGAGAGAGAGAGAGAGAGAGAGAGAGAGAGAGAAAGCGTGCGTGTGTGTGTGTGTGTGTGTGTGTGTGTGTGTGTGTGTGTGTGTGTGTGTGTGTGTGTGTGTGTGTGTGTGTGTGTGTGTGTGTGTGTGTGTGTGTGTGTGTGTGTGTGTGTGTGTGTGGGTGGATGTGGGTGGGTGTATGTGTAAGAGCAGGATTGCAAATGAATGTAAAAAAAATGAAAACAAAAGAAATAAAAGAAAGACAAAATACACTTGGTAGCTAAAGGATTTCACGAGAAACGAGGGAGAAAAAGAAAAGGCAAGGAAAGGAAAATGAGATAACAGCGAAGGAGAACAAGAGTAATGGCAAGCGCACGGAAGAAAGTAGAAGGAACAGAAAGAACGCTTGGTGCAAAAAAAGAGGAAGAAAAACGAAAGAGGAAGGCAGGAGAAAGTGTGATGAGGAAAACAACAACAAAAAAAAGCAAAAAAGCAACTGGAACAGACACAGCGTAAAGAAAAATTAAGAAAGATTATGACGGGGAAAAAATAAACAGTGTTGTGACGAGAGGAGACTGAAAAAAAAGAGAAAAATGCTCCGATCGATGGAGGGCAAAAAAGGAGGAGGGGTGGTGATGAGAGGGAAATAATGGAGTTGTGATGTGAGGAAAAAGAGGGAGGGGGGATGATTAGGTGCGATGCGGAAGGGGAAAGAGGAAGGTTTAGGGGGTAACACACACACATCAGGGTAACACATGGCAGCTGTAAATACGTGAGGGAAAAATCACTAAGGTATGCTTATGTGTCATCATTTAGTACACTGGTCCTTTTTTCCCTACTAGTCATTACTCACCACCTTGAATATGATTGATAAAAGAAAGAAAATCATACACCATCCCCTTTTGATATAGTAATAGCAGTGAAGAAGTTATATTTTCACCATGTATTCCAAGCACACAATAAAAACACATGCGCAGGCACACACCATAAAAAAAAATCGCATCGTCCACCATTAAAAGGAAGAGTTTGGAGGCAAATTCATGCAGGTCGCGGCATAAATAGTGGTTGAGATATTGTGGTCGGGGCGGCGCTATGCAGAGTGAGAGGGCCTGAGGTGGAATTTTAGCGGTAATGATAAAATAGAGACCACCGCCTGCCTGGAGGGAGAGAGAGAGGGAGAGGGAGAGGGAGACGGAGGCTGGATGTAGGACCTCTCATACTATTTCATACCCGTGAGAAGAAAATTCATGGGGAGGTCTTTTTACGAGAGAGAGAGAGAGAGAGAGAGAGAGAGAGAGAGAGAGAGAGAGAGAGAGAGAGAGAGAGAGAGAGAGAGAGAGAGAGAGAGAGAGAGAGAGAGAGAGAGAGAGAGAGAGAGAGAGAGAGAGAGAGAGAGAGAGAGAGAGAGAAAGCAGGTCAGAAAACAAAAATACCAAATTAATTTCCCTCATGAATGTATATGAGTTACGTATTTTCAAATACTTTGTCATCCTATGCAATACAACTTAAGCTAAGGACTTACCACTAAAATAGAACACGCACACACACACACACACCCACACACACACACACACACACACACACACACACACACACACACACACACACACACACACACATACCTCATGGAAGAAACGATATCTTGCTGAGATACAGACTTGGATATTATCATTCATATCCATATTCATGTCTTGCTCTATATTTACTGGCTTCTTATTAGTCAGCTTCAGTCTCTAACCACAAAAATCGACTCAAAATCTTAAGACATGGATAAAGGCAGTGCTCGTTTGTCAATCTAAATGTTACTGATGTTTTCTTGCACAAAATGTATTGTATTGTATTTCTTCATACGCTACACAAATGTGTACTACGAACTGTATTGCATCTTACATTATTTAACGGCGTAGCGGATACAAAACATGCATAAACATCAACACTACATGGCCTGTCATTGGACCGGAGACTGTGTGGTGTGATTCACGTCGCTCTCGAAATGAAGAACGTATGATTTATTTTATTTTGCCCATGAAGAACACAATACCATTAATCTCTTCCATCATATATTGAGAATTATGGCTCGTGGCTCTCCAGCTGCAGCTCTCGTGGCGGGCAGTAACGAGACAAGACGCGCAATGTGAAGCAAACACGAAAAAAGTAATGAGGATTGCAAGGCCAACGTGACCCAATGCAATACTTCAGAGTGAGACAGGAACACTTACAGATTCTTGGAAAAAGAGCAACTATGAAAGCAAGCGTAGAATAACATAGGAGTTGCTCAAGTCTTTCTTTATTCCTTGTGCCACTTGACATCTAAATAAAAAAAGAGACAGGTATGCAGGTAGCAGGGAGAGGACGCTATATTATAAGGTAATGTAGTTGACTGTCAGGTGTGAGTACAATGCTTTCCTATCTGGTTGAGATTGCGGTTAACTTTACCTGAAACAAAAATATGTACTGTCTTCTTAAGTATAAAAAGTATCTTGTAGTGGTAGTGATGTTGGCGATCGTAGTTACAGTATTGGCGGTGTGGTAGTGGTCGATCGTAATGGCCTGAGATTAATGGTAGAAGCAGAATAGTTAATGTTGCGTTGCGTCTCTTTATTACGTCGCCGAGGATCAAGTAATGGTAGAGCAGTGTCTATCAATATTGGGGCGGTGGATGAAAGCCTGACTCCACCATCACTACCTCCACCTCCACCACTATTGCCACCATCACCAAAACTGCCACTATCACCTCCACCGTCAACAGCCCAGCCAAAAATAGAACAAAAAGAAGCAAGAACAGCAATTACACTGATATTTACAGTGACCCTCCAAAACCCGTGCTGCCAATGTCAATTTTCAACCTTCAACATTACTTGCCCTCCACAATGCAACCAATGTCCACACCAGCCCCGCACGGTGCACACACCACCACCGCCGCCATCACCACCGTTACATGCCACAATAACAACAAGGACAGGAGAAGATTAATACAACAATTTTATCTCACGAACAATATTGTTTTCTCGACGACCGCCACTACAACAGAGTATGGCAAACCCGCACTGCCCCCATCACCACCATCACCACCATTACCATTACGGCCTTTAAAGTAGGGAGATGTAAGAGAGCTATAACCCTTCGTTAATCTCTTACTATACTGCCAGCACCACAGTGGCGATAGAAAAGGCGAGAAAAAAAAGGACAAATAAAATCTCCAAACTTTTAACATGTCGGGACAAAACAAAAAAAAAAGTGTATTTCAGCAAAATTATCACGTAATGCAAAAACTAGAAGTTAAAACACAGCCGGTATTGGACAGGTAAACCGAGGCATCAAGAGCAACATGAGATGAACAGGTGGACGGGACGTAACGTTACACGGTGCTGTGCAAAAATACAAACATGACAACAAAACAGCAGCGGAACTTAGAACCGACAGCTCCCCATTTGCCACTGATGGGTGAGATATTGGACACACACACACACACACACACACACACACACACACACACACACACACACACACACACACACACACACACAGAACATGGACAAAAACGCAACATATAGGAACTGTGCCGTTTCATTCAAGCGTAGAGTGAATGTTTTCAATCTTCTTTAATAACGCGAAACCAACTCCCGGAGAAATGGAAAGGAGGCCAAGTCAAAGAGAGAAAGAAAGAGAGAGAGAGAGAGAGAGAGAGAGAGAGAGAGAGAGAGAGAGAGAGAGAGAGAGAGAGAGAGAGAGAGAGAGAGAGAGAGAGAGAGAGAGAGAGAGAGAGAGAGAGAGAGAGAGAGAGAGAGAGAGAGAGAGAGAGTATTTACTTTTTTTTTTTATCTATTCTTGCAAATATTGCTTTTCAAGTATTGCTTTCATCTCCAAAATTTATGTAGCGTTTTGGGACACTTAATTGCTGACTCGACTGCATACTTGTGATGTTAGGCAAGTGATTATATCCCGGCCCTCAACACAAGTAAGGGTATGTTCACTCACGCCCACTTATGCTCATCCTCCCCTCCCCCCCCCACTAATGCTCCTCCTTTCAACCCTTTCTCGTTTCCCCCTTTCTCTTCCTTGCATTTCTCAGGTAAAGCTTCCACATATTACAGTTGCAGTTTAGTGTCTTTTAAAAGGTGGAATATGCACCGGAAATACATGCAAACTTAGCAAACGCATAGCTACACACACACACACACACACAAACACACGTATACATAAATGGGAGTCGCATGAATAAAAGAAAATCATGATGTCAAACACAAAAAGGTTCAATATATCGAGTATGAATACCAACGGAACGAAAACATAGGTAGAAGTATTTATATAACAAACATACACGAAAAAAGATACTCAGCTGACATTTACATATACTGGTACACTACTAATATATATGAATGACAGACAGACGGAGAAGTGAACAGACACAGTAATACAGTGTTATTATATTAAGCGTAAATAGATACAATTACATGGAAGGCAGCGTAGTGTGAAGTAATCTATTCACTTATGTTATCGAAAACATGGCGGTGCAAGCAACAACACATTAAGAGAACGACTAACAAGATGCTGTGCTGCAACAACAGACAAACACCTTACACCAACACTAATAATAATGATAATAGTAACAATAATGATCCCCACACTATGTCATATCAGAAAGCAACGCAAGTCCACGGGGTGTGAGATTGTGTTGTTTCCACCAATGTTGTTGTGTATTCCCTCAGAGAAATGAAACCTAGGCGAACACGATCTAGATTTCATTACTCCCTGCCACAAAGACACTGCAATTGCTGAGAGAGAGAGAGAGAGAGAGAGAGAGAGAGAGAGAGAGAGAGAGAGAGAGAGAGAGAGAGAGAATGAGTATATGTTTGTGTGTGTGTGTGTGTGCGCAAGCTGTATATTCGTGTTTTAACAGTTATGTTGCTGATAACAATTTTCTTTGGTTCAGGAATTTACGTTGTTATTAATTCAAGGTTATGAAATGCTTATGAACTTGCCGAACACAAAATATATTACAAATGCTGAACAGAAAACACGGAGAGAGAGAGAGAGAGATGAAAAAAAGAGCAACATTTTCTAAGCGATAAAACAAAACGAACGGAGGCAGCGAGCACTACAATGATATTAATATTCCCTAGTTGTTTATTAATTTTGCTGGTGCAGTTTTCAGCCTCCTAATCTTGGCTTCCTTTTATATATTTACCCTCGGCTTTGGCTCTCCCTTTCCGGAATCTCCCCTTTCAGATGTTTTGCCTTCGATGAATTTAATATCTTTATCCGCTGTCTGAGATGAAAGTAAGTCAGTCTTTCACAATCATATTTTTCTTCTCCCATTTCTATTACTTATTTCCAATCATCTCTCTCTCTCTCTCTCTCTCTCTCTCTCTCTCTCTCTCTCTCTCTCTCTCTCTCTCTCTCTCTCTCTCTCTCTCTCTCTCTCTCTCTCTCTCTCTCTCTCTCTCTCTCTCTCTCTCTCTCTCTCTCTGTTCACTCACGCAAAAAGCCTCACTGATAATGTTTTGTTTGCACAGAGGGAAAAGGAAATGGGAAAGCAGGAGGAGGAGGAGTAGGGGAAGGAAAAGGAGGAGGAGGAGGAGGAGGAAGAAGAGGAAGAGGAAGAGGAAGAGGAAGAGGAAGAGGAAGAGGGAGAGGAGGAGGAGGAGGAAGAGGAACATCAAAGAGGAGGTGACGTAGGTAAATAACGAGAAAAGTAAGCAAAAGAAAGTAAGGTTCACATAAAAATAGTTTAAATATAAAAGAAAGAAAAGTAGAGATAAATACCACGTTAATAAAGGAAGAACACAAGATTAAAGGAGAAAATATTATTAGAAAACTCCCAATTGAAAGACGTTTTAGATGTATAGTACATTTGGTGGAAAGAAAAATGATAAAGTGAAAATACAATAGCGAAGAATTGGAACGGTGGAAAAATAAAAGTTTCGTTTAAGCTCCGAATAATAGAACATTCTGAGCCTTCAAAATCTATACCTGAAGGCAAAAGGGTGCAGAAAAAACACGATTCGGATACTGGCCTTACAGTGAAAGAAAAAATTAAAAGACAAAAAGTGAATGATTCCTTAAATTACGAAGCAAAAACTACCCATGTCTTTAGGTCATCAAGATTCAAGAGACTTTTTTCTTAACTTTTTTTCATTTTTTTTGCTTTGCTTTCTTTTTTTTTTGTGTGTGTATAAAGGAACTCTGCGCCAAATTCTGAAAAGAGGAGAAGCGAAACTCTGGGTGAAATAGTTTTACACTACGCAGAAAGAAAGTAAAAAAGAATATAGGTTTGACTACCGATTCGCTAGTGCAGTTCACAACAACATTGTATTTTTGAACCTCCATACATTCAGGGGCTTTGCATTAATCACAACATACACACACACACACACACACACACACACACACACACACACACACACACACACACACACACACACAAAGTTGGGATTCCGTTTTTCTTTTTTTTTGTGTGTGTGATGGTTTGAGAAAAGAAATAAAACAGAGAGAACACACACACACACACACACACACACACACACACACACACACACACACACACACACACACACACACACACACACACACACACACACACACTTAAATCCCAGAGTCGTGTGTGTTTGTTGGGACAGAAATGAGAGAGGAAGTCAGGATACGAAGAAATGGAACAAAACCGGAGCTCCCTTACAGACCGTCTAAGCACGCCTCCATTGTACAGCAAACAAAGGGAGTGAGACATAGAGGGGCAATGTAAACACTCGCCCGAGAAACATAATTACCTTTCGCAGACCTCTTTACTTGCAAGAGGACGAGGAAAGAGAGAGGACGAGTGAAGAGGACGTGTAGAGGTGTGTAGAGACACAAAACAAATAGTTTTACTCATTTATTTATACATGTTTATTTTTTTTTTACATTCAAGAGAGAATGGATTTTCAGGGAGCTGGACGGGACACGAATGCCTTTTCTGGACGTATTTAGGATTTGTGAATATGCAAAAAGACTCTTATTCTTGTTTATATGCTGGACACTGATGGTGTGGACAGGTGCTGTGTATGTTTATTAAGGTGCCAAGGAGAATTTTGCATGAGAGACTCACGCTATCGGCCCCCACGCTCCTCAACATCAAGGCACGCACACTTAATGGCCGGCGAGGATATGATTTACATTCTAAGTCACTTGAGTGAGCTGGGATTTGCGAGGCTGTCGCGAAATCGTTCACTTGTCAGGTCTGGGATTCTAAACGTAACAATTGAGTGTCTGCATAAACTTCACAATTATTATAGTGGAAAGCAATGTCATTGTTTAATTAAATCTCTGTAAAATTTTTAAACCTTTCTGTAAAAAAAAAAAAATTGAAACTGTGTTTTGTAGGTCTTATGTAACTAAAATAAATACTAGGATTTGAAAATTTAAAGGTATGAATAATTATCTTTTACTCATTTAAGTACATAATGTTTTTTTTTAAACAAGATTTTGTAAACATATTCTTAACAATAACCAACTGTGTGTGTGTGTGTGTGTGTGTGTGTGTATATGTGTGTAATTCACTGTTTGATCTGCTGCAGTCTCTGACGAGACAGCCAGACGTTACCCTACGGAACGAGCTCAGAGCTCATTATTTCCGATCTTGGGATAGGTCTGAGACCAGGCACACACCACACACCGGGACAACAAGGTCACAACTCCTCGATTTACATCCCGTACCTACTCACTGCTAGGTGAACAGGGGCTACACGTGAAAGGAGACACACCCAAATATCTCCACCCGGCCGGGGAATCGAACCCCGGTCATCTGGCTTGTGAAGCCAGCGCTCTAACCACTGAGCTACCGGGCCGTGTGTGTGTGTGTGTGTGTGTGTGTGTGTGTGTGTGTGCGTGCGTGTGCGTATGCACGTGTGTGTGTGTGTGTGTGTGTGTGTGTGTGTGTGTGTGTGTAATTCACCTCGTTCGTCTGCTGGTCACCCAGCCAGTCTTCCCCATTACGGAGCGAGCTCAGAGCTCATAAACCGATCTTCGGGTAGGGCTGAGACCACATCACACACTCCACACACCGGAAAAGCGAGGCCACAACCCCTCGAGTTACATGCCTTACCTATTTACTGCCTCGCCGCTTTCCGGGACTCGAACCCGGGCCTCTCGATTGTGAGTCGAGCGTGCTAACCACTACACTACGCGGTGTGTGTGTGTGTGTGTGTGTGTGTGTGTGTGTGTACTTATGGCAAGAATATCTAATGATGTCAACAAAGTGGCAAAGATTCGCTTTCGGCAAAGATAAAATATTTATGCAACTTGTAAACCAGAACCAAGCCCACAGCGTGAGGGGTATTGATTGACGTAATGCAGCCGTCGATTAACGATCTACCATAACTCAAAAGGAAAATGATAAAATATAACTGAACTAGAAATGACAAGTCAAAATTCTCCGAAATAGCATATATAATCTCTCTCTCTCTCTCTCTCTCTCTCTCTCTCTCTCTCTCTCTCTCTCTCTCTCTCTCTCTCTCTCTCTCTCTCTCTCTCTCTCTCTCTCTTACTCTCTCTCTTTCTCACAGTGAATAAAGATAATAGAATATATGTGTCATGAAGCAATAAAAAAGACAATAGTAAGTGAGAAAAAACTGCGAATATCTGACAGAAAATAACAAAAGATCTTACAATGGCAAATCTTGGAGTGCTCGGAACACTGAGGAAGTGCATGGAGGGACGGAGGGAGGGAAGGAAGTGGAGAAAGGGATGGGGAAGGGGTAAGGGAGGGAAAGAGGAGGGGGAAAGTGAGGGAGAGAATAGACACGCAAACCTCCTTCTCGAGTGATAGATGGCGGAAGAATAAAATTGTTTCTAAAATCCTCTTTCCGTTATTTTTATCACTCAGGATCAACGTACTCAAGTTTCTCTCTCTCTCTCTCTCTCTCTCTCTCTCTCTCTCTCTCTCTCTCTCTCAGTCTTTTTTGGATACTGCATAATTACGTAATTTCTAGCAAAATTATATTACAAGCTCATTTCTTTGTGCATCGGCTAAAATGTTAAAAAATATACTGTAAACAGATAAAAAAAAAAAAGTTTTTGTTTTGCATATGATAGTATATCATCCCTTTCCCTAAAATGACCTTCGGGTTTCATGACGCGATGCAGGTTAGGGTGGAGGGAGAGGGTTGGGGTGGTGGGGGATGGTTGGGATGGAGGGGGAAGGGTCACCTGTCGTGCTTACCTTCCTAGTCATTATGCAGTCGATCAAACTTTCATTGACATGCTCTCTTTTCTTTGACCGAGTGCGTTTGACCGCTTTATAAATGTATATTCTCTGTATTTCTCATCTCTCTCTCTCTCTCTCTCTCTCTCTCTCTCTCTCTCTCTCTCTCTCTCTCTCTCTTTGAACGCTGTGTAAGACCTGCCTTCCACTATCAGCTATTCTGGCCAGGAATCGATTCTGTCCCAACACCTTCCACCATCAGGTCACCGTCATCGTAGCCTTCCTAAATAACACTCTTCGCCCGCATTCACGCCCCGCCGCGCCTCAGACGATGCTTCCTCCGGTATCTCACATCCGCGGGGAGGCAGATCACATGAAACAATGAAATGACACCGTGTCGTGGCCGCTCACCCACATACTTTAGTATTCCAGGGTACGCTCTCCCACAGCGCTCTCTATTCCTTTTTACCAGAACACAGAACGGTTTTGTGTTAACGTAAAGAAAATCAAATACATCGTTAATTATGTGTGACTTTCAAGCTCCAGTGTGATATTTTGATATTCCGCTTCTTTTTTTTTTTATATCAGAATAATGTGGCAGTATAAACGTGGGAATGACTACGAGGCGGCGCCAGGCAGTCCATGGCGTGATGATGGCACCTTTATGCTCCCGGGGGCCTCAAACCTACGCCCCACCGGAGGGGACGTGATGGCAAAAATAGCGTTACATAAGAAAGAAGTATGATATGTATTTATGGGATGTATGAAAGCCGTAACAATAATATGTTGAGTTTAGCTTCTAACATTAGTATGACTGTTTTTTTATTTCTTTTTTTTTATGAGGAATGAAAGTGACAATGAACACGCACGAGACCGCAGAAGTGGCCGCTGCGAGACCACACCACGTATTACAAATCACAATAAAATACAAGACTGAGGAAAGACAAAAGATACATCACGCGTGCTCATTTGTCTTTTCCATCGCACCTTTCATGAATGTAGACACGACAACAGCTGCAGTGGTGAGTCAGAGAAAGAAACGAAAGGAAGAGGCAAGAGGGGGGAAAGAGGGGACTGGTACTGCACGTAGGAGAGGCCAGAGTTTGTGAGGTTTATGAGAGTACCTGGGAGGGGGTAAGAGATGAGAGATGAGTGTCGCGTGAAGGATGAGAGCGTGCCTGAGGAATGAATGGTTGGGTGGTAATGGGAGGCGTGGGGGAGATTAAAGGAGTGCTGTGGTATCCTGTGAACTGCCAGGGAGTGAGAGAATAGGATGAGTTATGAGTTGAAAGACCGAATGAGGATTTGTAAGTGTGTGAAGTCAAGTTTAACAGAATTCAGGATGTGTTAGGAGTTTGTTAAGAGTGGTATTATTCGTATATACAGAATAGTATAACGTGATATAATAAGTTCAAATGGAAAAAGTGGTCTAGTGTTGAATAAGAGAAAACGAAAAAATCCTTACATATGTGTAGATGTGAGAGTATCTAGCAGTCTGTTAGTGAAGTTATTATTTAAAGGGAAGCGTTAAGGTGTTATATAAAGTTTAAAGGGATAAAGGGGTGTATGAATGGTGCATGCGGCTGTAAAAGGGAGTGAAGGGAGGAAAAGGAATGTATACTTGGATACCTAAACCTGTTAACTGGTCAGACTATTATACTTTTACCGCCACTCGTCAAAAAATCAGGAAAATATATTAATATTATAGATAAAAATGAATTTCCACCTCACATGTCCAGAATTATTTATGGCATCAATTTAGTTCGAATACCAGGACTAGGTCACTTCCCATATTTAACACTATTTTCTACAAATGTTTCTTGTTTCTCTTCATTTTCTACTTATGAAAGTCGCTGCATTATATATATATATATATATATATATATATATATATATATATATATATATATATATATATATATATATATATATATATATATATATATATATATATATATATATATATATATATATATATATATATATATATATATATATATATATATCAGCGTCCGTAGAGGTACATAGTAATACTTACATATAATTGATTTTTTTTTTCAGGTAATGTTACCCGCTGATTGCTCAGGACTGGCGTGCCTCAGGTAAGGTAAGTTACTGGCTCACTTGGACAGGGAATGATATATACATTGCAATGCAGTAGCGTGTTACGATAAATTTCTCGGGGGTGTCAGAGCAAGACACGTCAAGTCAGAGATGCAGTCGATATGTGCCTTGTTTGAAAAAAAATGTATGCTGTGTAAAATGTACATTTGCTTCGTCCTTAGAGTCTTTCTTACGCTACGTTACCGTTATTGAGTCACGTTACTACTCTGTAACGAAATAAATGTTGCGTCTGACTTAACGATGCTATATTTTACATCTTATCGATCCTTTGAGCAGCATTGGCAGTGAGCCATTTTCTTTATAACCTGTATCCATCACTGAGTCATCTATTCTCTTAATCTCATTTTTTTGTACTTTTTATTTGAATTTCATACAAGACACGAGTTCTTTTATTATATGCATTGCAATGAGAACACGCCCCATCATATACCAAATTAATTTTACTTTGTCTTTTTATTTCTCATATGAATTAGCGTTTGTTTTTTTAAGGTTTTATATTTTAGGATTTTGTTACCTTTGTCTTTTGAGAAGAGTGGGATCAAAAGATGTAGTTTGATACAAATGAAACATTGAAATGATTTCACAAATCTTTCGTTTGAAAATAAAATACAAACAAATAACAGAAGTAATATATATATATATATATATATATATATATATATATATATATATATATATATATATATATATATATATATATATATATATATATATATATATATATATATATATATATATATATCATTGTATAAATAGTGTCTTACCTTAATTACCCATACATTGGTGCTTCAATTTTATTTTTTTTCTCTTTCGTTGCTTTCCTGTGTTACTGAGTTTATTTTCATATGAACTTCTTGCTGTTGGAAGCGCGACAGGTTACACACAGTAACAGAGAACAACATGGAAAACAACAATCTACAGAAAACCAAGAAGACGGAGGGAGAAGGATATGCTATCAGTCACGCCCCCTTAGCTTCCGGGGACAGGGATGACCCAGAACGGTAGATGATGAGCAGTCCGTGGCAACAGCATGCTACTCCCCCTAAACCACTGTTGTAGGATCGACAGAAGCTGTGTCACTTCAGGTCCTGTCTCCATAGAACAAGGACTACCAAAACCCTGTTGTCTGCCTAAGCTCTCTACAAGCCCTCCGACAGCAGAACGCAGACACCTTTCCTTCCCAAAGAAAGAAGTAGAAACAAAGAATAAAAAAATAAGGATCATAGAAGAGAGAGAAGTAAAAAATCAGAAAGAAGAAGAAAGAAGAGAGAAAAAAGAAGACAGAAGAAACAAGACAGAAGAAACAAGAAAGAAGAAAGAAGTGGAAGGCGTGGTTATAGCCAGAGAGGAACAAGAAGAGAGATGTTCAACACTCTGTTGGTCGTGAATAGAGCTTAAAGGAAGGCAAGGGAGTTGATTTATTTAGTAACTCATTTAGGTAATCTTTTGTGCATTTTAGTGTCTAGATATTTCTATATTTAGAGTGGTTAGGATATAATTAGGAAGCTTCCAATATACTTTATTACAGCAGAAAAATCTCGTCAGAAGACCGGGTAAGATTGGTTGACCACGTGATACGAACTTACCATTGTGCCAGTGACGAAGAAATACTACAAGTGTAATACGATGATAAATTTTAAAAAGTGTTATTGGTTTTATCAATATATATATATATATATATATATATATATATATATATATATATATATATATATATATATATATATATATATATATATATATATATATATATATATATATATATATATACATATACCCACCTGGAAGCTCTCCATAAGAAAAGACTGAATACTTAAATCAATAATTAAGAGAAAACCTAGAATGTCCCGGGAACGGGTCACAACATTGCTCTTCAGATGTTTTTTTTTTTTTTCATGCTCTTGTTGTTCTTCCAGAGTTTCCCTCAGTGAGTGTTCTTAAAAGACTTTTTTCGTTGTTAATTGTTCTTTATGTATAGAATTGTTTCTTGTAGTGAATGTTTTTCAGAAATATTTCTTTTGGATTGGATTTTTTTTTTATATATATATTTCCTTGCAATGGTTACCTTGGAGTATTTTCTTCTGCATTTCTTTTTCTGCGTCTCTCACCCCGCCTCTTCTTTCTTGGGAGGAAATTAAATTTTACTCTTTTTTTCACTTGTCTTTGCAAGGATCAGAAAGAGAGAGAGAGAGAGAGAGAGAGAGAGAGAGAGAGAGAGAGAGAGAGAGAGAGAGAGAGAGAGAGAGAGAGAGAGAGAGAGAGAGAGAGACGGATAGAATAAACACACAAAGCGAGACACATATACTTTTTTTTTTTTTCAAAAGACTAGGAGCAAAAGAAATTGAGTGAAGTTTTCCAAGCACGAACGAAATGGATAATGGAGTTTCATTTTTTTTCTACACATATTTTCACAATATTTTTTTGTCACTTTTGAGCTTCGGCGAGTGAGAGCGTGCATGGGGAAAAGATGGACAAAAAGATCACAAGGACTCTTTTTTTACAACGGGCCTTTACATCTTTTCTCTTCCCTCCATTTTGAATTTCCGCACATACCTTAGTTTTAAAAAATGGCGATCGAGCGAGAAAATATGGACATAGCTATAAAAATACCTCACAAAGTGCTAGACGTACAGACCAGAATATGACACCCCTTTTTTATATTACACTCCACCTGAACATCAAAGATTTCTAAAGGACATTCATCTTTTTTCTATAGCAAAAAAAAAAAAAAAAAATTGCAAAACTGTAGTTAGTGGAAAAATTATATCAATCATTTCATTGGTATTGATATGAATTTTCTAAAAGATCAAGCACAGTCTCATTTCTTTTTAATGCTATAACACATGTATTATAAAGGGAATTGTATTGATATATTTTTTTTTCTCTGGTACGCAAAATTCATCAAATATTTTAAAACTAGAGTTTATCATTTTTCTATACCCAGAACAACACTCTTTTTTTCAATTTTAGTTTTTGTGAAATGTGCAAGTATTTTACTGAAAGCCGATTTGTTTCACAATATAATTTAACTATGAAGAAAAAAGCGTAATGAAGGTTCCCATGATTAAATAAACATGCAAATACTAATACCCACTAGTAATGGGTTAATAAAACAAAACAAAACGTGGCCACACGGCAATATTGCAGCTTAATGACGGACCTGCAATTACTACAGCTTAAGCGCAATTCGGTTAAATGTTAATCAGGATGGACAGTAAATACAGCCTCGTGTTTTCCTTCATCCAAAATGTCACAAATGATGTCGATGCTTTGCGCTCTATTCCCTCCTGTTACCTCACAGCCTTTATAACAGTCACTATATTAATGTCCTCGATGAGATTATTACTTATTCTCTCTCTCTCTCTCTCTCTCTCTCTCTCTCTCTCTCTCTCTCTCTCTCTCTCTCTCTCTCTCTCTCTCTCTCTCTCTCGCTTTTCAAATATTAGTTATTCCTAAAATTCTCCAAGCACCTGTTCCTTTCTTTTCATCATCTGACGTTCATTAACCGAACAGAGCATACCCTCTCTCTCTCTCTCTCTCTCTCTCTCTCTCTCTCTCTCTCTCTCTCTCTCTCTCTCTCTCTCTCATTATTGTAATGTGTCACTCTTTTCTTGAATAGACTATTTCAAATCGTTGTATATTGTCGAGTATTTCAAGTCACGGTTTCATTGTTTTTTATACAACAGAAAAATTTCACTTTGATTCCCAAGCGGTTTCGAGCAACACATATTTCCATCTCACTCTTGGGTCAGATTTCAAAAAAAGAAGAAAAAAAATGGTAGGAAAACAAACACACAGGCCACAAACGAGGCAGTAAAAAATGCTTGACAAAAATCGTACAAGGGAAACAATGAAGATATATAATTTCTTAAAAAAAAAAAAAAAATGTAGCGAAGCATGTTTCCTAGCCATTCACACCCGTCGATGAAAAACTAGAATTCCCCTTTTTTTTTTTTTTTTAGCAACAAAGAAATGGAAGGGAAACAGAACACACTGACCCCGATCCTCTCCCTCCCACCCCCCCCCCCAAAAAAAAACTATAATGTACACCCCATAAAAAAAATGGCTCAGAAAAAGATACTGAGGTTAGAAAAAATATGTTCTCTTATATATAAAAAAAAGTCCAATACATTATTGAATCGTACACTGTCACATGAAATCTTGTTGGGTGAACGGAAAGCGATTCTATCAGGGTCGGTGTATGGTTTATTGAGGAACATAAAAATCTGTGAGAGAAAAAAGCTATCTTCCACCACAAGCAGAGAGAGAGAGAGAGAGAGAGAGGATGCCACTGAAGCTTCGAAATCGCGGGGTCGGAGCTGTCTCATATTTCCCAACCCTGCGCGCGCATCTCCACTGTAGGAAAGAGGCGTAACCACTTTCTGTCTCCGTCGTCCTCGCTGCTGGAGAAACATATGACAATCGCAGAGAAATGAAACGAAAATGGAACAAAAGAAGTTTATACGCAACTCAAGAGGTGAAGGAGAGACAAGGAGAAAACAACAGAGAGAGAGAGAGAGAGAGAGAGAGAGAGAGAGAGAGAGAGAGAGAGAGAGAGAGAGAGAGAGAGAGAGAGAGAGAGAGAGAGAGAGAGAGAGAGAGAGAGAACATATACATGCTTCTGACTTAACATGATTTTGCAATTAAGGTTTGTACTTGCTTCTCGAAACGTCTCATTTTTTTAGTACCTTTCTTGCTCCAACTTTTTATTTTCTTGAGTAACTCCGAGCAAGTTTCCGTAGCACTGCAAAGTTTACAGAGACAATTCTCGACGTGTTCACGCATTACTCATACACTAATTGCTAATTCATCAAAATCGTTACTCATGGATTGCTTGCATTTATGAATATCTCTCGTCAATCACACACAACAACCATTAAAGTGTGTGTATGTCACTTGCAATTTGTTATTCTTCACATTCTTACTGTTATTATAGTATTAGTGTTATAATAAATAGTAGTAGTAGTAGTAGCAGCAGCAGCAGTAGCAGTAGTAGTGGTAGCAGCAGTAGCAGCAGCAGCAGCAGCAGCAGCAGTAGCAGCAGCAGCAGCAGCAGCAGCAGCAGCAGCAGCAGCAGCAGCAGCAGCAGTGCAGCAGCAGCAGCAGCAGCAGCAGCAGCAGCAGCAGCAGCAGCAGCAGCAGCAGCAGCAGCAGCAGCAGCAGCAGCAGCAGCAGCAGCAGCAGCAGCAGCAGCAGCAGCAGCAGCAGCAGCAGCAGCAGCAGCAGTAGCAGCAGCAGCAGCAGTAGCAGCAGTAGTAGTAGCAGTAGTAGTAGCAGTAGCAGTAGTAGTAGTAGCAGTAGTAGTAGCAAGTAATATTGCACTCCTTTATTTTTTATATTAGACAAAAAATAAAATAAGAAATGTCGGAACAGTAGAATTCGTCTTAGCATTTTCATTGCCAGTTTTTTTTCCATTGTATTTTTTTCTTTATAAAACTATGCATGAAACCCTAACTCGCAGCTTTATTTTTTTCCTTCATTTAATTTCATAATGTCAAATAATTTATGTTTTTGGAATGAAATAGAATGTGGGATTCTCTTTTTTTTCTGCAATATTAGTTTTTTGTAACATTTTTAAGTACAGGTAATAAAGAAAAGAAAAGAAAAAAAACGTTTTGTTTGAATTCAGAAAAAAAAAATGTAAATAATGTTTTTTCTTTTCGTTTTACTTACTCTATATAAGAAATTGAGAAGCTAGTGTGACTCTTCAAAAAGTTACATGCGGTTGTAGAAAACTTGTGTGTAACAGTGATAGGATGAGTCTGGAATTCAAACCCACAATTTCCCTAGTTTTCTCTAAATATCAATGACGGAAGAAGTCAACGGATCACAATTTCTCTCTCTCTCTCTCTCTCTCTCTCTCTCTCTCTCTCTCTCTCTCTCTCTCTCTCTCTCTCTCTCACACACACACACACACTGGTTCTTTAGGTTATGTCAGTGTTTTGTAACATTAAGAAAAAAAAAACAGTTTACTGTTTTGTTTCTTCTCCCTACAGTCTTTTCCATATCATAATGCTTTGTAATGTTGGAAAAAAGGTTACCAAGTTTCCAGCACAGGAATTTGAAAAGCGTGCGTTAGTGTCCATGAACGTGGCTGCTTTTATTTTATTTTTTTTTCTTTGATTTTTTGTTTTCCGTCCATCAGTTTTATTCATTGATCGAACAATTCGGGTTCAGTGGTTTGTTCGTATTTGCTTCTATTTCATTTTCTTTGAATTCTTCTTTATTTGAATTGCTCTCTCTCTCTCTCTCTCTCTCTCTCTCTCTCTCTCTCTCTCTCTCTCTCTCTCTCTCTAAACTAATGGTTCCTATTCGGGTTTATCTGTGTATCTGCTCGTATCTTTCTATTTGTCACTTTGCTTTGTATGTATTCTTGTATGCTTGATACATAGAATACATATATACTTTTTTTTTATATTTAGCTATTTACGATGTGTATATATTTATTTTTTGTAGCTAAATTTATAGATGTTCGTTTACTTGGCTATATATTTCTTTCAAATTTATTTGTACTTACACACACACACACACACACACACACACACACACACACACATATGCACGATACATATGCGTGCGTAAGAATGAAAGCTGTTTACCTATACACTCTTAACACAACATGTATAATTAGGTATTGTTGTTTGAGTACATAGAGCTTATACATGAATATCAGCTTGAATCCTTGGATCCTCCCTATGCTAAAGTATCGAATCGTATGAATTGGAGAATTGATGACCAATTATCAAAGAACAAAGGCGTTTATACATATTCATATTCTTCAATTCATTATTATGGTAACAGCTAATTGTATACACACTCTTCAACTGATATTTTTTTTCTTACTTTTTAATGTTTTCCGCCTAAAAATGATCTAAGATAAGTGAAAGAAAAGTGAAAAGTAATGTACAATAGCCTGAGATGAAATCAAGTCCTTTTTATCTCCCTTTTCTTTTTCGCTTTTCTCGTCGGTCACAGGTCTTGAGGAACAATAGGCAGTGCTCCTAAGTATTATGAAGTATTGACTCAGAGAGAGGCAGGGAGACCGGTTGTTTACTGGCCCTGTTATCCCAATGCTTCCCTCTATGTAGGTAACGAGGAAAGGAGAGGGAGAGAGGGACGGAAAATATATATCACATGTGTTTGTTATGTTGATACAGAGGGTAAGGGTTTGTGTGCTTCTCTCTCTCTCTCTCTCTCTCTCTCTCTCTCTCTCTCTCTCTCTCTCTCTCTCTCTCCGTTTATAAATGGATCACTGGGCATCTGGCCATATATTTTTTCCCTTCGATTGCTCATGAAGAAAGGGATGAGTTTCTGTTGTTTTTTTGAGACCTTCAAGATTTCCACCTTTCTGGATCTTAGATTGATGACTCTTTCCATTCCCTTTGCATTGATTTTTTTTCCTTATTCCCTTTTTTTTTTCTCTCTCCTTTAAACAGGGCTATCTGTTCTTGTGAGACTCGACCAACTTTTGTTTAACTTTTTTTCTTTTTCTTGCCTTCATTTTTCCCTTCTCTCTTTACCTGCACCTTGCACTCTAGCTCAAAACACCTGCCTCAGCTGTGTCCCTTAATTAGTTTTTCTCACCTGTGCTCCCTTTCCTTCCCATTTCCTCCCAGCCTTCTCTCTGCTTCAGTCCCATTTTTTTTTTCGAAGTTTCCCCGTCTCTTTTTTCCTCTCTTACCTGTCCAACCCTAGCATTACCTCCACCTTTTCTTAAATTCGCCTTCCTCCTGTAAGTTACCAGTTTCTTCTTTCCAACTTTTCACCGACTTCTTCCTTCTTCGTTACTTTCTCCTTTCGCTTTAACAATTTTGAAACAAGTATCGCTATTTCTCCATTATCGAATCTTAATATTCCTTTGCCTGGATACGTATTTTCCTCGCTCGTGGAAGTTTCTCTTTAGAATATGTATATTCCTTTTTTTTTTTCTTTTCTGGCACTCCTTCCATACCCGTAAACATCTGCTCCTGCTGTTCCTTCCCTCCTCCTCTTCAGGTTTCTCTTACACCATCTCCTCATCGTCATCTTACGCACCTTTCCTGAAACCTCTTTCTTCTTATCTCCTTCCTCGAACTCAGCTTACCAAATTCTTCCCCTTCTCCCGTGCTCCGCTTCCTCTTCCTCCTCCTCCTCCTCCTCCTGCCGCGTTGCCTCAGGGGTCAGGGGATACCTTTTTATTAACATGTTAATTAAACGAAACCTCCGCCGTAATAGTGGGTTCCTGGAAGAGGGAGAGCGCAAGGAAGGTCACTAGCCTGGCGCTATGGAGACTAACATTAGTGTCAGCCGGGATTGCTTTCGTGAGTGTATTTACATTGTCTTCCGCGTGTGTGCTGTGTGCTGTTCTCTTTCCGTGTGCGTGTGTGTGTGTGTTTGTGTGTGTGTATGTGTGTGTATGTAAGGATTTTCTTGACCTATTCTCTGGTGTTCTTGGTGTTTTCTTTATCCTTACATGTATTATTTAACTTGTCACTCATTATTCTATTTAGGCGCGTCCCATTCCGCCGCATATCATGGCCAAGTCCATCTGGTAAAATTGCCTAAGAGTATTTACTTATCTAATTAAAACGATGCCTCAAAAACTAATAGGATAAGGCTCCTCGCGTTCCATTTAATTAAGGTCAATTATAGAGCCGCTCCCCTGCTTAGCCTTGCCCCTTCCTCCCCTTGGACAGGTAAGGCCCACGGGTCTAAAGCCTACCTAAGTTTTAATTACAGCATACGATCTTTACAAATCCCGCGTATTAGAGGTGCACGTGCCTTCATGTGCCAGGAAGCATGAGGGGATTAATCAAACTTGTATATATTTTTTTCTACCTGTCCGTCTCCAAAAAATATTTACAGCATGAGAGGAGAAGATTTTATGTTTCCCTTCGGTATTCTTTTTTTTTTCTTTTTCCACAGAAGGAGTCTTAATTGTTTACCTTGGAATATTCGTGTATACTTATTTATCTTTACTTTCTTTTCGTCATAATTTTATTTAGATCCCTCGTGCGACCCAAATGATGGTCATGTAACTTAATTTCTTACTTTAGTAATTCACTTTTATACTCTCTTTTGCTTACGTCAACCCCGCCCCCCCACCTCTCTCTCTCTCTCTCTCTCTCTCTCTCTCTCTCTCTCTCTCTCTCTCTCTCTCTCTCTCTCTCTCTCTCTCTCTCTCTCTCTCTCTCTCTCTCTCTCTCTCTCTCTCTCTCTCTCTCTCTCTCTCTCTCTCTCTCTCTCTCTCTCTCTCTCTCTCTCACAAGTTGAAATTTCTCTTGGCAGGTTTCAGTTTTCCCATCCATTTCCCGGCGTCATCAAGTCTCAATTTCCTGGTCTTTTGAGGCGGATTTTCGTCTGTAGTATGCGTGGCTCAGCATCACCTGTCGACCCTCGATAATTCTTCTTCCATCTCAATTGTCTCCGAGAGAGTTATTGCCTCTGAATATTCGCTACGCCCTAAGTTCACTTTTTGCTACGGTGCCTACAGGTTTTATCAGTAAGTTTATTTCTTTATCTGTCTATGTCATCCTCTCTCTCTCTCTCTCTCTCTCTCTCTCTCTCTCTCTCTCTCTCTCTCTCTCTCTCTCTCTCTCTCTCTCTCTCTCTCTATCTATCTATCTATCTATCTCTCACACACACACACACACACACACACACACACACACACACACACACACACACACACACACACACACACACACACACTCTCTCTCTCTCTCTCTCTCTCTCTCTCTCTCTCTCTCTCTCTCTCTCTCTCTCTATCTATTTATCTATCTATCTATCTATCTACCTATCTATCTATCTATCTATCTATCTATCTCCCTGCAGTATATAGACAATCGCACACTTCTATGGTTTTAATTTCATGCGGTAATAAATCCCATCCGTCAAGTCTTCCACGTCCATAAATCCGACTTCTTTCTACAGATTCCTATTTTTCGTGATTTTTTTTCCCGTCTTTCCAATCCTTGTTCTTTCTTTTCTTGCACATCTTTCTTCTCTTTTACTTCAACCATCGTCTCTTTTTCATCCTCTCCTCCTCCTTCTTCTCCTTCTCCTCACGGGTAGACAAGAGGGGAGGAAGAAGGTCAGGAACGTAGTCTGATCGTGTCCAGTGTCCACGGCTTTCCATTCCAGTGTCTGCCCCAGGGTGCCACCTCCCCCCAGGCATACCCACGGCCAGGCCTCCCATAGGTACACGTCGGCGGGGAATGCGTGTCGTTCATATCTCGGTAGGTATTTGCATTTCGGGCATAACTCTTTTATCCTTTATCTATATAGAATACTAATGCAGTCTAGAGGGGAAGGGATGGAAGAGCGGGAAGGGATTAGAGAATGAAACTTTTCAACTAAGGTTTGTTCTAACTGGCCTAATTTCATGGGGTTGTTATTGCAGTCATGTTGTGATTCCGGCCATCTAATGTGGTAAGGTTGGCATCTCTGAGCACTTTTCTTGGCCTCTTGGATGTTGAGGAAACCCACTCTTTGAGAAGGAGGAGGATTAGGAGACTCCAGAGAGGCATTGGATGGCTTTCCGGAAGGTCTGGGCTGAAAGGCGATGTATCTTGTGTCTCCAAGTTTGCTCACCAGATGGCCGTCATTACTAAGGCTTCGCCGCCCCCTGCCCACCCCGCCCCGCCCCGTCTCGCCTCGTCGCTACCATGAAGAAAAACAGGATGGAGAATTTCGCGTTGCTTCGATTCTTTCCTTTTTTTACAACCTTGCGTCTAGAATTAGTTTGGCGAGCACGTTAGCGAAATAGTTGCTATTATTTTTGAAATGCCTGATGCGCTAAAAGCTCAGTCAAATTTCAGCAACACGCACATGTGTATATATATTTCGGCAGAATCCTCATTCTAACTACACATAACTCGGAATTCCACTAACATTTTTCCCATAGGATTTTTCCCCTCTCTTTTTATTTTATTTATTTTATTTCGCCTAGGATGAATATTCACAGAGACCCATAAACACAGGCATGGCCACTTATCACCATTGTTATTATCCTTACCATTAGTATCACTCCTGCTTTTCAATTTATGCTCACAGTTTACCCTCTGTCCTAAGCAGGCAATTCAGTTCACCGCGACAGAGCAGCACTGAGATGGTCTTGCCTCTGCCTTCTCTGCAGAATCTCATCTCGGACTCGGTATGGTTTTGACATGTCATTATATATTTGTTTATTCGCCTTGTCCGTCGCAGCCAACTCCCACTGCCTCTGAAAGATTTCGAGGACGTAGAGATGAACTGAGAAGTGGAGAGAGAGAGAGAGAGAGAGAGAGAGAGAGAGAGAGAGAGAGAGAGAGAGAGAGAGAGAGTTATCCATCGCCTTATTCTTCATTCTCTTTCCCTATTTTTCTTCTCTCTCCACTTTCTCTTGTCAACATCCCAGTAAAAGAATGTTATATTTCATTTAGTTGAACCGTCCACTATTTCAGTGTGTGCACTTCCGCTACACTGCAGACGCTCCGCTGTACCAACGCCGAGGAAAAATAAAGACACGGAGACTAAACACCAAACAAGGTAATTCAAGGGACACGAACCACGCGGAAAAGAAAACAAATTTGAAAACTGACACCTAAACTGAGAAAATAATGGTAGGGAGTAAAAAAAAGAAAACAAAACAAAAACCGATGAATCAAAATGAACCAAATATAAAAAAACAGGAAAATTCATAAAACAATCGACAAAACACAAAGAAACATTAAAAGATAAGAAAAAATGAACAAATGGATCAGCCAAGTAAACCAGCACGTAAATCAACAAAATTTTGAGAAAGACGAAAGAAAAAAGGAAAAAAAAGAGAGACGAGAAAAGAAAAACAGAACACTCAACAAAACAGAGCTGAACAAAGAGTAGCATTAGAAAAAATAAAAGGAAAAAAGAAAACGCAATCGCTTAGAAAGATCCACTCAAAACGCGCACCGCTGACGCGAAACTCAAAATTGCTCTCTTTATTTTTTTTCCTAAATCTGATGCGCCCAGACCTGAAATTCAGCCTGGTACAGAGGGGAAAATTTTTGCTCTTATGTGCAGTTTGTATTATGCAGCCGAACGAGGACACAGGAAGGACCGAGGAGGAAGGAGAGGGAACGAAAGGACGAAGTGGCAAAGAAAAGAAGAGAAAAGAAAAGGAGATATTCAAAAATAGAAATAGAGGTTAGGCGGTCAGAGAGAAAGAGAGAGAGAGAGAGAGAGAGAGAGAGAGAGAGAGAGAGAGAGAGAGAGAGAGAGAGAGAGAGAGAGAGAGAGAGAGAGAGAGAGAGAGAGAGAGAGAGAGAGAGAGAGAGATCATCATTACTATATTCACAGTTTTACTACCACCGTCATCATCATCATCATCATCATCATTAAGGTCACTACCATTTTCGCTCTTATTACTTAATGTCCTTAAAGGCGAAAGTTTTTTTATTTCTCACACAACCTGCGCCCTTTTCTTTTTATGACCGGCACCAGGCCACCACACATAACCCTGTTACACCTGTACACACCTTTCCCCACCACCTGTCTGTTCCTGAACATGCTTATCTCTTTCAGGTTAATTAACGAATTAATTAACGAACCTTAATTATTAGGTGTCTCCTTTGACGGGATGGAAGCTAACGAGAACTTTGATGCTACTTTTACTATTCATGTTACTAGTGATGTTTTACTACTACTACTACTACTACTACTACTACTACTACTACTACTAATACCACCACTGCTATTACTACTAAAACTTCTGCTTCTCATGTTACTGCTGCTACTATTATTACTACTACTACTACTACTACTACTACTACTACTACTACTACTACTACTACTATTACTACTACTATTACTACTTCTTCTACTACCACCACTACTACTAACTACTACTACTACTACTACAACGATGTAAAAATAATAATGATAATAATAACAATGATAATAATAATAATAATAACAATAATAATAATAATAATAATAATAATAATAATAATAACAACAACAACAACAACAACAACAACAACAACAACAACAACAACAACAACAACAACAACAACAACAACAATAATAATAATAATAATAATAATAATAATAGTAATAATAATAATAATACCGTTTAAGAAAGAACTAATATACAACGAAAAACAAAGAGAGAGAGAGAGAGAGAGAGAGAGAGAGAGAGAGAGAGAGAGAGAGAGAGAGAGAGAGAGAGAGACAGAGAAGAGAGAAGCGTGGGAAGAGAGTTGGTCGCTCATGAGATGGTCTGTTGGCGAGCGGGAGACGCATGATGTGTAATTTGGCAGCTTGGTTTCACTGCCTAAACACGCTCCTGTCACTCACACCGAGGCTTTGATTTCAACTTACAGTCCACCTTCGATCGCTGTAGCTAAAGGTGAATGTCTCTTTACGAATGCACGACTCCAGCTACCGAGGGTCACAGCTGAAGGTATCATAAACAATGGTAGAGTTTTAAGGCCAATTCATGTGAGACTAAGTTTCGTGGTTGTAACAGTAGTAATAGTAGTAGTGGTATTAATAGTAGTAGTACTAGTAGAAGTAGTAGTTATAGTAGTAGTTGTTCTTGTTGTTGTATTATAAGTAGTAGTAATAGTAGTAATAATAGTAGTAGTACTAGTAGTAGTAGCAGTAGCAGCAGTAGCAGCAGTAGTAGTAGTAGTAGTAGTAGTAGCAGTAGTAGTAGTAGTAGTAGTAGTAGTAGTAGTAGTAGTGGTAGTAGTAGTAGTAGTAGTAGTAGTAGTAGTAGTAGTAGTAGCAGTAGTAGCAGTAGTAGTAGTAGTAGTAGTAGTAGTAGTAGTAGTAGTAGTAGTAGTAGTAGTAGTAGTAGTAGTAGTAGTAGTAGTAGTAGTAGTAGTAGTAGTAGTAGTCTTGGCCGTAAAACAAAGGAAAACACACACAAAAGAAATACTTATATATATGTAGACCATGACAAGACTGGTTGTAATAAGCTTTACCATTAATGCTAAGTAAAATTGATCGGAAAACAAAGCAACAGCAGTAGTAGTAGTAGTAGTAAGAATAGTAGTAGTAGGAATAGTAGTAGTCGTAGGAGGAGGAAGAGAAGGGGAAAGGGTTGAATGGTGAGCAGGTAAAGGGAATATGTGGGAAGGTTCTCTGGTGGGAAAGGGAGAGGGAAGTGTGGAGGGACACGAGAGCTTCCTATCTCACTCTCCACTACAATAACATGAGTAACCCTTACGGCTAAACACTGCGATGGGGAGATTACGTTAACCTAGGGAAGGAGAGACCGGAGAGAGGGAGAGAGAGAGAGGGGGAGTGTGGTTGGGAGAGAGGGAGAGAGGAAGGAATGTCTATTGTTCTACTCCACCCTATCCTCCACCACCACCACCACCACCACCATCAATACGAATAAAAAAATAAATAAATAAACTACGACGGTCTAATCGCCCTTAAAATGCTAGGCACATTATTTAAACTTCAGAGTAAAGTGAGCATCGCGAAAAAGAAACTAACGTCGTTGTTGTGCTTAGTTCGTAAAGATGATCTCGTTCCACTTAAATATTTCCTCTTAAGTGCCTCTTATATGACTCCTTTTCCCCTTAAAAGTCCCCCATTATTTGAGAAAAATGTATATTGTTATTTATCTGCACCATAAAATACTCCCATGAAGAGAGAGAGAGAGAGAGAGAGAGAGAGAGAGAGAGAGAGAGAGAGAGAGAGAGAGAGAGAGAGGGGGATAGCTTCCAGAGAATTATTAAAAAGCATCTCGCCGTGGCAATAAAATAAATGTGCCCCCATTAAGTTTTAATATATAGACATGCTCTTCCTTTTTCCCCTTATCAAGTTCTCATCCCCGTCAGTGCAATGTATCACGCCAGAGTTTTTCGACCCCAGGCTTGAAGTGACGCGAAGGTAAAAGCCTATCAATGATCGATGCCTTTTGTCAAGAGTGCTTTTCCGTTCCGCACGTCACGCTAAGTAGACACGAACATTTGCGAAATAAGACATAGGAAAGACACACAACTGGTGGCAACAGAGGAACGCAATTTCATGTGAAGGAAGATGTGATCTGAAAAACACAAGCGTGAATGTCAGACGCGTGACAAATAAGTAGAAAACGTGAATTCGAAAAAGGCACAGCAAAAATGGTAGCATTGACAAGATGAAAAGAATTTCATAGCAGGATACACGAATAATTTACGAAAAGCATTAATCTTTAACTTTCGAACGTAGACACGAGGTTGTCAGGTAAATGTTAGTGGAAGGTGAATGTAGGTGAATGAGAGAGGATGGATTAGATGAGCCAATAGAAACACGAGGCATTTAGGATAGTCAAACTCTTTCCTATAAACGAGTGTTAAAATTGGATTGCCTTTAAAGGGTATTATTAGCATAGGCCACTGGAGTGATTTCCATTGGGCCACAGTAAGACCTTAAAACTATCAGTAATCGAGGTGTTAAAGGCTGAATAAATAAATACAGTCATGATCATGCAATGGATGGTGGTTTGGAGTGTTTCAGTTTGCTAGTTCCACTTACACCTTGTTGAAAGTTTGATGGGATGCAATCCTATTTTTTTTTTTTTTTACGTATGTATGTGTCGGTGTATGTATGTGATAGATTGATGTGAATGATGATCTGATCTCTCTCTCTCTCTCTCTCTCTCTCTCTCTCTCTCTCTCTCTCTCTCTCTCTCTCTCTCTCTCTCTTTAAACCACACTGACCGAGTTCACAATTTTCAATTCGCCAAATAAAAATAAAGTTGAAATAGCCGGGAAATCTTAATTAGAGAAGAGAGATCCCAGGTAATCCAAACTTAATTACTCCCTTAACACCTGTATTGGCCTGTATTGGAGAGAGAGAGAGAGAGAGAGAGAGAGAGAGAGAGAGAGAGAGAGAGAGAGAGAGAGAGAGAGAGAGAGAGAGAGAGAGAGAGAGAGAGAGAGAGAGAGAGAGAGAATGCTGTGTGAGAGCAGAAACACATAATAATAATAATAAACTGTAGGGAATGGATTTGGGAAAGTCTGCGAGCAAGGAAATAAAGTTTTAATGGGAGGATGTAACAAGGTCTGTGTTTGTTCTGTATTCAACTACACAAAACTGCAGGGATAAATCTACTTGGCGGAAGACGGAGTAGAGGCGCGCGTCCCTCCCCCTCTAAACGTGAAGGAAGGTAATTAGAGAGGTTCAGGTAGAGTGCATTGTTTACTAAACTTAGGACACTGCAAGTCGCCTCTTTTGCCTCCACCTCCGCATCCTCCTCCCTGACCCTTCTTGCTGCAGAATCTCAGGATGTTTATATCTATTCCACGCATTTTACGGGAGCTAGACACACACGGATACGAACAAACACAGAAACAGACAGACAGACACACATTTTTTTTTCCTGCAGCAGCATTTTAGAAGCTTTATATTTATTCCACATTTTCAGGTGAGTTAAGAGCAAACACACACACACACACACACACACACACACACACACACACACACACACACACACACACACACACACACACACACACACACACACACACACACACATGACTACCTCCAATCACAGTAGCATCTCCCCTGCTGAAGTCAAATAAAACTAAGTAAACATAATAACCAAAATCCCTCTCTCTCTCTTTATCTCTCTCTCTCTCTCTCTCTCTCTCTCTCTCTCTCTCTCTCTCTCTCTCTCTCTCTCTCTCTCTGACCACTGGGCCGCGTAATCGTAATAGGAATGGCTCCCTTTATACCGTCCAGCGACTCGCATTCACTCTATATGTATATGAGTCTTCCGTGTCCCTATAGGTAGTAAAGGAAGCCGAAGGGGGTAGTTTGTAGGCGGCAGGTTAACAAAGCATCCAGAGAGTGAGAGAGAGAGAGAGAGAGAGAGAGAGAGAGAGAGAGAGAGAGAGAGAGAGAGAGAGAGAGAGAGAGAGAGAGAGAGAGAGAGAGAGAGAGAGAGAGAGAGAGAGAGAGAGAGAGAGAGATGCGCATACATATTTAATTTTAACTTTTAACTTTTTCCTTCTGCAGCAAGTAAGGTGAGAAGGGTCTGGAGGAGGAGGAGGAGGAGGAGGAGGAGGAGGAGGAGGAGGAGGAGGAGGAGGAGGAGGAGGAGGAGGAGGAGGAGGAGGAGGAGGAGGAGGAGGAGGAGGAGGAGGAGGAGGAGGAGGAAGAGATGGAGAGGAAGGGAGGAGTAGGAGGAGGAAGAGAAGAAAGGAGAAGACTTTGAAATTATAATCTACTTCACCTGTCTACATCTCAAATGTTGATTAAAACTACCTAAGGAACAAATTAAATATAAAGTACTAGGTGGTGGTATGGACATTCTCTCTCTCTCTCTCTCTCTCTCTCTCTCTCTCTCTCTCTCTCTCTCTCTCTGAATCCTTTGCACCTGACTTTCAATGTTGTTTATTTATTAAATTTCATTTTTTTTCTTTCTGTTTTTTTTCTTTTCATTTCAGCAGCATGAATTGTTTAGAGAGCGATGGAATATGACACCAACCAAACCATAAAGAAAACATCTTATTGCTGGCGACCTGTGTACTCTTTTTATTCTGTTTCTTGCTCAGTGTTGATTTGCTTTAGTCCTTTGTTGACTTGTTCGCGAGTTATTTGTTGTAATCGTTATTTTGTGTTTGTTTTCAGCGATTTTTTTCCGTTCCTTTTCTTTTCTTTTATCAATTTGGTTATTATTTTTTTTACCCTTAGTCTAAATTTTGCTTAGCTGGTGGTGTTATACTGGTACGTGTCATATATTACTCAAAACCCTTGGAATACACCAGAAAATACAACTATGAATAAATTACAAAGCCTCACGAAGAAAAAAAATCAGTTCCCACACATTTCTACTTGACTATTTTCATTTATAACCAGAACATCGTAAACACACGAGAAAAAAAAAAAAAAAAGAGAATGACGATTTTCCCCGTAGGCAGTTGAGGTTCGATTAGAGGATGGCTATTAATAAGACTTTTTTCAATTAGCCCTGGAGAAGAACCCTGCAGGGAGGCCTGAAAAAAATATATGTGTGTACTTTTAATACTATCAAAGCTGTCTTCTTATATACACACTTCATTTTCTTTTCCATTTTTTTTCCTAGGCAGCGTCGTTAGAAAAGGCGGGTTTTGATGACTGATACGTGGGGGGTATATAGAGACAGGTAGATACAGGTAAGGGCGTGGGTCGGTGTGGTCAGGTAAAGGCCAGGTAGACAGATGGGAAGCTCGTAATGGACTACTATGAAGTGTTCGCTCTATATCTAATGAATTTCTTATACTTCCATGTTATCCCTCAACAAAGAGAAGCGAAAAAAATGTGGTATTGTTTAATTCACTATTCATTTATTCATATTTATCAACATCTATTATTAATGTTGGCTTTTCATTCTGATCTTTCTTTATTAATGGCATTGTATCGTTTGATTTATTTAGTAGTTTCAATTATCGCAGCTGAATAAAACCTGATTTTTTTCTAGAGATGACTTTTAGCTATTCTTACTTTTTTTTTCAAGTTTTTAATGCCAGCCATCACCGCCTTGAACTGCTGGACAGGTCTGTGATGAGTGCGTGTGGTTTACTTATTAATTTGTTTTTATTTATTTATTTATTTATTTTTATTTATTTATTTTTTGTGTGTGTGTGTAAAGAAAAAATAAATTCCTAAAATACTTGCGAATAAACATTGAATTTCTGTAAAAGTTTTCTAACACTGTTTACAGTTCGGAGAGATTATTGGTCGTTCAGCAGGTTTTAATAATTCCATGCAACTTAAAGGTCACTCGCGTACCTGAACTTTTAAATCAAAATAACAAACTAATTAGGGATAATGGTATTTGATGCTTTCCATTTTTAGATATGCAATTTCTCACCCAACACCAAAGACAGGGAGAAAAGATATGTAGCGAAAAACTGGGATTAGTCACTAGATATGCTGCTACATAGGAGAGCCGTCTTATGCTCCTTATAGATATGAGATTATAAAAATTCGCGGCTGATTTCAACACAAAAGAGTTTAGAAATTTAAGGTTTAAGATTATGCAGTACAAGAAATATTTATTCTTCCTCTGTATTATTAACCCTTTCAGTACTGAGACGCTTTTTATCTGAGTTTCGGGTATGATTAGAGGATTATATGTACATTAGGAAAGATCTAAAGAGTTTAAAAGATCAATGACCAGTCTTCACTATTCTAATCTGTATGAATATGAAAACACGTCTTGGTATTGAAGGAGTTAAAATATTCGGATCTCCCTTCCCTCACACTAAACAACACACACACACACACACACACACACACACACACACACACACACACACACACACACACCCACAAAAAAAACATGTCTTAACTTAACTCAAAGATTCATCTTACCCTTTTGCCTAAAAAAAGAAAAACATTACTGAAGCATTTTTTTTTCTATTTTCTTTAGATTTCTACTTAGTAATGGATAAATAGTATATTTCTTAACTAATAATTTAAAGAGACCTTCATTTATACTTTTGTTCGAGTCAAGGGCTACGTCTAAATTTGCCATGAAAGTTTAAACACTCTCTCTCTCTCTCTCTCTCTCTCTCTCTCTCTCTCTCTCTCTCTCTCTCTCTCTCTCTCTCTCTCTCTCTCTCTCTCTCTCTCTCTCTCTCTCTCTCAGTAAAGTAACGTGGGCGGCTTTCATTTCCCGTCCAGTAAGAAAAGCTCCAAGAGAAATCATAAAAGGAGGGAAATTTTACGGCAGCCCGAAGTTAATAGACTCGTGTGTTTGCAAATAACCAACTTGTGTCTCCTAGAAAGAAAAGTACACGAGATCAAGACGTGGAGCTGAAAATTGAAGCACTGTATAAAAACGTTTCCTTTTCTCTACAACTTTTGACCCACCTCCTTATCTTACCTTCGTTAAATATGAAAGACAAACATTCAACTCTCCTTAAAATACACCTCTCTACCTCTCTCTCTCTCTCTCTCTCTCTCTCTCTCTCTCTCTCTCTCTCTCTCTCTCTCTCTCTCTCTCTCTCTCTTTCTCTTCCTTCCCAACGAATTGAGTTTCTTCTCTCTATTTTTTTTTTCTCGACTGTCAATGATTTCTGGTACAGTTTTGAGTAATATCTACCCTCTAAAAATACAAAAATCCGTTTGCTGTTCGTGGAAGGTTAAACGTATTACTACCCTTTGTCCTGCGTACCAGAACATCAGGAAACGAAATAAAGAAGATAACAAAAATAGAGTAGAGTAGAGTTCTGTAGCAGGATGACTGATGTTCTGTAGCAGGTTAGAACCATGTGGTAGTCAACATCATGTCCAAAAGTTGCTTGAATCTACTCTAAAGATTAAGGGTTTAGTTTCCGTTCTAAAGTGAGTGATTTGATGATAATCCGCTGAAGTGGAGGTGTGTGTGAGAGAGAGAGAGAGAGAGAGAGAGAGAGAGAGAGAGAGAGAGAGAGAGAGAGAGAGAGAGAGAGAGAGAGAGAGAAAACATGAGTGTGTCTTTACTAGTTAATACGAGAAGCAGACCTGAGCGTGGGAAATTGCCTTAATCTTTTCTTCACTCGTCAGCTGGACTCTCTGAGCGGGACGAGGACTGAAATGAACGAGTCCACGAAAGTATCGTCAAGAATAGCTGAGTGTGCTGCGCCGGCTTAGAGAGACGAGGAGGTGGAGGATGAACGTAAAGAATCAGTGAGAGGGATAAAAGATGGAAGATGCTTTGTGGCTTGGCTAGGAGGGATGTATTGGGAGAGGAAGAGGGAGAGAGAGAGTGTGGTGTGTGCGTGAGTGAATGGAATGTCGGTGAATGTGGGTGAGACAAAGCAGTTATTATATTTCATTTATTTTTTAATGAGAATATATTACTTGGTTTGCCTTATAAAATACTCTCTCTCTCTCTCTCTCTCTCTCTCTCTCTCTCTCTCTCTCTCTCTCTCTCTCTCTCTCTCTCTGTGTGTGTGTGTGTGTGTGTGTGTGTGTGTGTGTGTGTGTGTGTGTGTGTGTGTGTGTGTGTGTGTGTGTGTGTGTATGTGTGAGTGTGTGTGCCTGACACGGCGCACTGCCATACCGCGTAGTGTAGTGGTTAGCACGCTCGACTCACAATCGAGAGGGTCCGGGATCGAATCCCGGAAAGCGGCGAGGCAAATGGGCAAGCCTCTTAATGTGTAGCCCCTGTTCACCTAGCAGTAAATAGGTACGGGATGTAACTCGAGGGGTTGTGGCCTCGCTTTCCCGGTGTGTGGAGTGTGTTGTGGTTTCAGTCCTACCCGAAGATCGGTCTATGAGCTCTGAGTTCGCTCCGAAATGGGGAAGACTGGCTGGGTAACCAGCAGGCAACCGTGGTGAATGGTGAATTACACACACACACACACACACAAAAAAAAAAAAAAAAAAAAAACACACACACACTCCCACTCACAAACATCTCATTAATTTGTATACACCACATTAAATACAGTCACATATATACAACCACGTAGACTCAAGCAAGAATTTTCACCTTCCTTAAATCTTGCCGCATGAAAATTTACGAAGAGATCACTTTTTATTTCCCGGGAAGAAGCTGCAGCGAAGGAGTGACTGGAATAAATAGAAGAGGCGCGATTCTTTCCCTCTGGCATGTGTCGATTCTTCTCATTCCTCCTCTGAATACTGAACCAGACTTCTTTGTGTAGCATGGGAAGAAGAGTGTGAATATAAATCGAACATTGCTGTTTGTAAGTATATAGTTTGTTTGTAAGTGTCCACCATTCTTATGACTAATCTATTATTACCATTATCTTACTTTCATTTTGTTTTATAGTTCATATGTATATCAGTTACTTTCTCTCTCTCTCTCTCTCTCTCTCTCTCTCTCTCTCTCTCTCTCTCTCTCTCTCTCTCTCTCTCTCTCTCTCTCTTTGTTAAAAAAAGTGTATAGTTTTTGTTTGTAATTAACAGCCATTTTTTTTTCTTTTTTTTTTTTACTAATCTAAGGTTACTATTCTTTCATCTTTTTGTTCTATAATATTCATGTTTGTATATCAGGTCTTTGTCTCTCTCACTCTCTGCCTCCCTCTGCCTCTCTCTCTCTATACGAGTATCTATCCCAAGGGCCCGCCGCAGCACCCGGAATACGCCTCTGTTCCTTGTTGCTCCCCACGCTCACGGCAAACACCGCCCTGCACCACACGAGGGAATTTTCAGAGTGAATAAATTAAAGATCAAAATTCACTAGGTCCTTGCGTTTTCCCAATTTCACCCCGCGCTTAATTTCTATAAAGATGTGAGGGATGTTGGCTGCTGCTGCTGCTGCTGCTGCTGATGCCTCTGCCTTCCTGACTTTGCCGCCGTCGGGTTTCAAGCATTTTGAGTTGTTTTCTGATTCACATTTCGCGTACAAAGTCTTCTTGCTATTCGGTTTTATATATGTACTTTACTATGTACATGTGTGTGTATGTATGTATATGCTGTTTTCTTTTTATAGTCTATATTTTCCCATGATTGTTCCCAATTTCACCTTAAAATTTCTTCTTCGGGTTAAATAAAGAGAAGAAGTCGGTAAAGATAACCACCACCGACGCCATCCCTATCTCCTCCTCCTCCTCCTCCTCCTCCCCTCCTCCTCCTCCTCCTCCTCCTCCTCCTCCTCCTCCTCTTCCTCCTCCTCCTTCTCCTCCTCCTCCTTCTTCTCCTCCTCTCCTTCTCCTCCTCCTCTTCTCTTCACTTGCGTTCTTCGTTCCTCGAAAGTCATGAGGCCTCGCAATGAATTAGATAAGAGTATAACAGGATACGCCAACGGGAAAAGTGGAAGAAATAATAGAAGGAGGAGAGAGAGAGAGAGAGAGAGAGAGAGAGAGAGAGAGAGAGAGAGAGAGAGAGAGAGAGAGAGAGAGAGAGAGAGAGAGAGAGAGAGAGAGAGAGAGAGAGAGAGAGGCGGGGGAATCGGGAGGAGAAAACAGATAATAATGCAGGAAGTAGATATTGAGTAGAAACACAAAGCATTTTATTTTCTACTTTTCTTTAAAAATCATCTGCTTGGGTCATGTCTGGGTACAGTGTTATTGGGTTCAAAGAAAAAAAGTAGCGTAAGATCTATGGGGAGGAGTGGAGAGGCGACAAGAGGTAAAACGAAAGGGGAAGAAAACAAGAGGGACATGAAACGAAAAAGAAATAGAACTGCCACATAAGAAAACATCAATTCAACAATATAAGGAAAAAAAAAACACTGAACAAAAGGCTTAAGAGAAACCTATTCAATCCACACATTCGAGAAGAGAGAGAGAGA